>NC_048219.1:149488083-149573895 GCF_002007445.2 Ailuropoda melanoleuca
ACACCTGTTCCTGGACTTCGCTTTTCAAAATCCAGGTCCTGTGAAAGGAGGAAATGCCCAGGCAAAGACAAAGGAAGAATACAAGAGTCAGAGCAAAGTTTCCATTCCTAGGACTGTGCGCAGACTCCCCTTGGTTAAACTAGAGGAGTTGAAAAGGAAGACAGACGGGATCTCGAGAAGGGACACTGAATCCTGCCTGATCTTCTCCAAACTAAGAAAAACCCTAAGGAGAGAGACAACACACCCCAAATAAATTCCCAGGATCCTGCAACAGAAAAGACCTGGATGTACCACCCTCAGTCCCCCACTTCCAAGTGGAATGGGAAGATAGCAAGATCACAGTGCAGAGCTGGTTGGTGTGTGCCAAGACAGACAGCCTCAAAGATGATGGTGACTCAGACCAGACTGACGGAGATGGAGATGAGAGAAAAGTGAGGGATCAGTAGACAGAGGCAAGATATGCTTTGGAGGTAGGCTTGCTGATGAAATATGGTAAAGAATGAGGAAATACCCTGTATTTAATGAGAAGAGTCTTGAGTATCTGACTTTCTAGTACTTGATACTTGCCCAAGGACCACCTATTGTTGTTTAGCTATATCATGGAATCAATAGGTTTTGTGGGCTACCTTGGAAACTGAATCAACCTATTACCTTGTTTTACAGGACAATAAAATGTGAATTCTAAGTAGCTAACTTAGAAATCAACTTTTGTGTTAGGAATTCTTATTACGGTAAGATGACTCCCTAGATGGATTAGAGTTTAAGAATTTGAGCTTTGACAGCATTGTCCACAATAGTTAAATCGTGGAAGGAGCCGAGATGCCCTTCAACAGATGACTGGATTAAGAAGCTGTGGTCCATATATACAATGGAATATTACTCAGCTATCAGAAAGAATGAATTCTCACATTTGCTGCAACGTGGACGGCACTGGAGGAGATAATGCTAAGTGAAATAAGTCAAGCAGAGAAAGACAATTATCATATGATTTCTCTCATCTATGGAACATAAGAACTAGGATGATCAGTAGGGGAAGAAAGGGATAAAGAAAGGGGGGGTAATCAGAAGGGGGAATGAAACATGAGAGACTATGGACTATGAGAAACAAACTGAAGACTTCAGAGGGGAGGGGGGTGGGGGAATGGGATAGACTGGTGATGGGTAGTAAGGAGGGCACGTATTGTGTTATACGCAACTAATGAATCGTCGAACTTTGCATCGGAATCCGGGGATGTACTGTATGGTGACTAACATAATATAATTTAAAAAATCATTAAAAAAAAGAAAAAAAGAATTTGAACTTTGAAACAAGGCAGACCTATGTGGCTGTTAGGATGCTCTCAACAGCATGCCCTAACCTCAAGTGGCTTAAATAAAAGGAGATTAACTGTTTTCTTTAGGAAGAAAACTAAAGGTAGGTTGATTCCATGAAGGGCTTTTTAAAATCAGCAGGTCAATAGCATCAAGGGTTCAGGTTTCTTCCATCTTTCTATACTGCCACCTTTAGTGTTAGATTTAGCTTTATGCTTATGGCAAGTGTATCAGTTTCATGCATCATACCCAGATATGGCAAAACCCAGATGCACAGGACTCCCATTTTATGGAGACGAAAGCTTTTGTGCACACCCTCATCAGTCTTCCTTTTATATTCCGTTGGCCAGAATTGCATCATGCGTCCATATATAAACTCATTGGTTAGTGAATCAGAGGCTAATTACTGGTTTAAATCAATTAGGATTTCACTCACTGTGACCCTGGGCCTGGGATTGGTCTTCCCTGAATCACTTTTTTGAATCACATCTTTGCAGAGGAGAGTGAATAATTGAAAAAAAGGGGGGGGTTCTGTTGGCAAGGGAGAAGAGAAGAGTTAATGCTGGGATTTAAGTTTGCACTCATCTCTGACACTTAATAATTATATAATCCTTAGCAAGTCCATTTAGTTTCTTTATGCCTCAAATTTCTTATCTTTATGATGGAAATAATATAAACATCTAATTCATAGGATTTTTTGAGAATTATATACAATCATATATGCAAGATGCATAATATATTGCCTTGGGTATAATTAATTGTCAATCTTAATTGTTATTAATATCATTATTAGGAAAGAATAATATTTAAATTCATATCTTTTTCTTCTTTTTTAAAGATTTTATTTATTTATTTATTTGAGAGAGAAAGAGCACAAGTGGGGGTGAAGGGGCGGAGGGAGAAGCAGACTCCCACTGAGCAGGGAGCCTGATGCGGGGCTTGATCCTAGGGCCCTGAGATCATGACCTGAGCCGAAGGCAGATGTTTAACCAACTGAGCCACCCAGGTGCTCCTATATTTATATCTCTTTCAAATCTAGCAAATATTCATTTATATTTTCTGACTCCAAATTTCACAAACAGTAAGATCTTATATAATACATGGAGCTTTTTCTTGTTAGTCATCTGTCAAAAGATCTGGTCAGATTTTTTTTTCCCTCTTCACTAGTGAGGCTGTTTTTGAAAGTTTGTAGGAAGTAACATACCACAGATGGACAGAAAATATGAAAATCAACCGAAATGTACTGCCACTTTTTCTAAGCCTGGTTTTCACACTCCGTCCACAGGGTGAGAACAGCCTACAAACACAGCACTCCAAACAACCACCCCTCCCTACAACTCACACCATAAAAATGGAGTTCATAAAAATCAGAATTTGCTTTTTAGTGATTCACTGAGCTCCAACAGTGTCTTAGCACATACCCTTCAAAGTGATTTCCTCTAGGACTCCTCCAAATAAAAGCAATCTAAGATATACAAGAGCCCATATCTATAAGTGCTCCCTCACTAAGCCAAGGATAAGCAGCTCTGTCTTGTCACCCTGCTGGTGATGAGGGTAGGTTAGGCAGGAGCAGGTCTTCACAAGGGACTTTGCAACTACGGATAAAACCACAGAATTCCAGAACAGAAATGGGCTGGAGACTTTATCTTCCAAACTGGAGGAGATATTGCTAAGTGAAATAAGTCAAGCAGAGAAAGACAATTATCATATGGTTTCTCTCATCTATGGAACATAAGAAGTAGGAAGATCGGTAGGAGAAGAAAGGGATAGAGAAAGGGTGGGTAATCAGAAGGGGGAATGAAGCATGAGAGACTATGGACTCTGAGAAACAAACCGAGAGCTTCAGAGGGGAGGGGGTGGGGAATGGGATAGGCTGGTGATGGGTAGTAAGGAGGGCACGTATTGCATGGTGCACTGGGTGTTATACGCAACTAATGAATCATCAAACTTTGCATCGGAATCCGGGGATGTACTGTATGGTGAATAACATAATACAATAAAAATATTATTATGAAACAAACAAACAAAACAAAAACCAGGGATGTACTGTATGGTGACAAACATAATAAAAAATATTATTATAAAAAAAAACAATGATTAGGGAAAAATGAAATTAAAAACTCTTGCTTGGAGGCTTATCCTTAGTAAGAGCAAAGCCTGGATAGGAGTTGCTTAACATCCCACACAAATCCTGATCCAGGTCCCCTGTATGTGGTACTAACCTAAACATGTTAATTTTTACTCTATAGAAGATAAAGTTGTTATTTAGCAAAGTACGCTCCTCCATTCTCAATTCTTTGGCATGTGATTTAAATAAAATTGATCTCTTACCTGCCTCATGAGATGTTTGACCACCGCACTTAAATATCCAACTCCCCTGCACATACTGTTTGAAGGATACACATATTACCTGACTAGAATCAATGAAACATAAAGGTTATGTTTGTTGGGGCCTCTAGGAAAGAAAGCTTTTCTCATTCCTGCTGGATTTGAAGGTGTGAGAATATAACTCTTAAAAATACTATCATCATCTTGCTACCAGTCAAAGGATCAAAAGGAGGCCATTACAGAGTGAGTGAAACAGAGGTGAGTCCCTGGACATCATTTTTGCCCAGAGTCACCTACGTTTATAGTCAGCACTGGCCATCAATGTTTTGGCAGTGAGAGTTTCTTGAAGGCGGTTTGGTTGGGCTTCCTGTCACTTGTAGTTAAAATAGTCACGAAAGGTGTTCATTATTCCTGCTCTTCTTTCTCCCTTCGTGCCTGTTCTGGCTCTAAATGTCCATGGAGTACATATGAGTCAGTGCCATCATCATGCGCAGGTTGTAGTGACTAATCACAAAGGGATTACTCTTCACTGTCACATTGAACCCATAGTTTTATAGCCCATGGTCTATATTAGCCGTAATTATTGTAGTGTTCTTAACCACACTGAACAACTGAGTTTAAAATAAATAGTAACTGGGTGCCTCAGTGGCTCAGTTGGTTAAGCGTCTGCCTTCAGCTGGGGTCATGATCCCAGGGTCCTGGGATTGAGTCCTGCACTGGGCTCCCTGCTCAGTGGGGAATCCGCTTCTCCCTCTCCCTCTGCCACTTGCCCTGCTTGTGCTCTCTCTTTCTCTCAAATAAATAAAATCCTTAGAAGAATCAATAGTAACTAACTTTTCTGATTTTGCAGTGCTACTTACATTTTGCTTATTTGAAGGGCTGGCTGTGCACTAGTTAGCTCCATCTTTATATATTCCACTTACGCTTGGCTATTTGTCTCTTTTCCTAGGTAACTTCCTAAGGATAACCTCTCACCTAATCTTTCTATAAATATTATTTCTCTTTAACCCAAATATCTTTTTTACTCTTTGTCTCCAGGCTAATGGAAGCCTTCTATTCTATAAAAAGTATGAAACAAACAAACAAGTAAATGTCTTTACTAACAGATTGTTCTATTTTGGCTTTTTCCTACACTAGGAAATTTTTGAAAAATAATCCAATTTCTTCTTGAGCTGTTCCACATTAATTCTTCATATGAGCGTAATCTGGTCAGCTTTTCTACTGAAACTCCACTCAGAGGCACCAGGGATCTCCTAACTGCATCCAGTGGTTCTCCCCAGGGCATCTGATTTACCCTTTTCAGTAACCCAGCTCTCCCCTGAATTTTGGTGCTTCCTTCAGATATGCCTCCTGCTTCTACGTCTAGTCTTCCTATGCCTCCTCTCTGGTAGCTCCATGCCTAACTTTCAAGGCTGGTTTTTCCCATATCTGTCCTTGACTACCTTACCACTCCGCATCTCTATCTGACGTTTCATCCTGTTCCCTGACTTCGGTTAGTAGGGTTGCATAGTGACCCATATTGAGATGGAACTCCAAGAGTGTTTGAAAGCTTAATGGTTAGAGGTGAGAAAAATGCACATTTGGAGAATCAAAAAATATATATTTTTTTCCTACAGAGGCTTTATTTTATCTTCAGAGAAAGACTGCTCTTCTGTTCTATGAAAAATCTTTTTAATAGGTCCATTACCTACACAAAAGTAAGGTGAAGGCCCTACTCTGGTGTATAGAAGATTGAGACAATGTGCCTGCAAGAGGCGAAACATCTCTGAACAGTAATGTACATAGTTGTCCTCACTGGGAACATATCTGCATCCCTGCAGATTCAATGTCCTTTAGGAAAAATGACATTTTTCCCCTAAATATAGATTTAGACTGCATAGTCTTTGAACATAGTTGTTGATCCTTGAGATGAATGCACAACTTGACATTAATTTTGATAGCCCCCTTCCTTTCTCCTGGCCTTGGAGCTTGAGGTCCTGAACTCAGGATAGGAAAATATGTTGAAAGGCACTCTCATAGATGATGATAAGCTGGCTTCTGGAAGATGGGCTTAGACTTTAGAAGATGCAGATAAACACCTGGTAGGGGACCTCTATGGAAGGGGTTGTGTTGTGGGTTCAGAGAGCATCCATCAGGAAGGTCGTACAGGAGTTACAGCTGAGTCTAGCATCAGTTTGGGGAACTGGAAGAAGGTATTGAGCTCATGCTTGGAAACAGTACCCACCTTTGGATTGCTGGGTTTGAGGGGAAAATAGGTGACCCGCAGAGGAACAATTCAACAGTCTGAAGCCAGAGAACTGGCTGCAGAGGAAAGCAACAGCCAGGGAAGATGGCTAAAATAAGTAAACACTCACTGAGCATTCTCAAAAACTTAGGATGAGGAACACATCGAATAGCAAAGGAATTCCAATTATTGAAATAAAAATAAAGCATAAAAAAATCTGAGACCCCTGTGTTACAATCCCCAAATTTCACATCTCTGACACTGTTATTCCTGAACTCCAATGCTCTTATATCTAGCATGTTCCAACATTTAAAAAAAAATTAAGTCCTTTTGTTAGAAGCCATAATTTAAGAATGAGCATGGGGAGCTTTGCCAGAGAACAAACTCATTAACTTCAAGGAATACCTCCAAGTCCAATCCTATCTAGTTTGGAATCTTAACTCTGTACAATCCTTACTCCCTCTTACTCCCTCTGATTATGACTGAGTGCAGCTCTTTAGTGTTTCCTCCTGTAATCTGTCAGTGTGCTTGGGTTTCTCTCTCTAACTCAGAACCTCCCTGTTTCTTGATTGATTCTTTATCCTTGTGCCTAGGTTTGTCCTCACAGCTCTTGAGCCTGTTTTGGACACCAGCTGTGTGCACAACTGTACTCCTGATTCTGCTCACCAGTGTGCCTGATA
Source organism: Ailuropoda melanoleuca (assembly GCF_002007445.2). Lineage (NCBI taxonomy): Eukaryota > Metazoa > Chordata > Mammalia > Carnivora > Ursidae > Ailuropoda > Ailuropoda melanoleuca. The sequence continues at coordinate 149,494,627 of NC_048219.1, forward strand.
TTCACTTCAGGTGCTCAGTAACGATTTTTTTCATGAATGAATATTTGTTGGTAAGTCCCTGTACTCGATGATTTCAAGGGGTTTAGACTCTAAGGTGCTCCAAACTTTACTCAATTTCTACTAGAACAACTTCTGAAAATCCTGACTGACATAACTGCATTCTTGCTCAAATTAATCTATCACAAAATGAAGGACCCTAGACTCAGTAAGACACAGAAGTCAACTGAGAATGTTTTTATCAAAATGTGTATCCTATTAAGATTCCTTTCCATCAGTTTGGACTTTGCTTTCAATTCCAGGTAACTATAGCCCACCCATCTTCATTTTTTTTTTTTCAGGATCAAAAACTTCATTCAGGAAATTATTTGATTCACTTGGAAGTATAAGTTATATATTTTAATATGATATTTATCCTAGAGGTATCTGCATTTTTATTAGTAAGACAAAAGTAGTGGTTATTATTTAACTTTTACTTTGTCATTTAATCCTCAGATCAAGCCAATTAGGCCAGCATTGTCATTATTCTTATTTTACAGTTGATAAAGCTAGGAAATAGAGAAGTTAAGTAATTTGATTAAAGAAAGGAAGCATTGAGTGGAGGACTTTGAAAAACCATTCTTTCTGAATCAAGAGTCTGTGCTCTAACTATGGTATTCCTAAGACTTTGATTGGTTCACATTAACAAGATGAAGATATAAATTGTGATATTAGGTGGTATTAGTCAACATAATATCCATCTCTGAAAGTGCACCTCCCAGTCAGCTGCCTCCCCTCATGAATAACACCTCACGAGGTGGAGGATGCTACTTTGCCTGGCACTATCCCAATCTAAATAAGGACAATCAGATTTTTTTTCTCTTAAGGCCACATGTTTCTGACTCACAACTGTGCAGCTTTGAAAAACAGTATCCTCTAGGGACACTTTCAAAAGCAGGACTCATAAAATATTGACATTTACATTTAAAAATGTCTTGTTAAAAAACCAACAAACAGTTGTATTCATTAGGAAATTAAGCTGTAATCCTTCAAGAAGGTCAGAAATCAAATTTTGTCAGAAAATCCATTTTTATTTTTCTCACTTAAATCATCCTTCAAGAGAGATTGTTTTTTGTGTTGTTTTGATTTGTTTTCTTAACTGAAACTCTGCAGTCACTAAAGCTTAGCTGGAAAGGGTGTGTGTGTGTGTATGTGTGTGTGTGTGTGTGTGTGTGTATGGGTTTTAAACCAATTAATAAATATTTTTTTCTGCTTTATTATGTGTTGACCATTTTTTGCAGTCTGGCCCAAATATTTTAAAAAATGCCTCACTGGAATACTCACTGAACCATTTTTTCTAGAAAGAGAATTTTCCATTAAAAAAAAAATCGCAAAAATCAGCAATGGTTTTTTATTTAAAGTTTAAAAGCAACTAAATGCTTCTTCATCTCTCTTCCTAAATCATCTGTTGTACTAATATTCCAAAAGGCAAACTCTAATAATTGTATATACATCTCAACAAAAACATTCTCAGTTTACTGCTGTGTCTTACTAAGTCCTTTGGAAATCAAATCACATCAAGGATTATTGCTCTAAAATTTCTAGCTGATATTTTGATCATAAAGCCACAGCCTTGGAAGATACATAAGAGATAATCTTAGGTCTAACCGGTGGCATGATGGTAAATGTTTAACCACAGGCTCTCCAGAAAAAAAACAAATCCCGATTTGTTGCATTTTCCAGTTTCCATGGTGTAAATAAATACTCCCACTGTAGCCAATTTCAAGCTACCAATGTGGCATCACTGAAGGCAGAGTTGGAAGTGATGCAAACACAATCTACACGCCACTGGGTCTGACAACCCTGACAGCTCGTGAGTTTTCATAACACTTCCAGGAAGTCTCTAAAGTTGCCAAGTCAGGTGTTACAGAAGGCATGCAGGTGACATGCTTGGGTAAACTATGTAACTTTTCGGTCAATGCATTTCCTCATATGTATGAGGTACGTAAAATGATAATAATAAAGTTTCTAGATCATGGGATTCCTGTGATGGTTAAATGAAATGGTGCATTAAAATGTTTAGAAGAGTTCTTGGCACATAGCAGGCTGTAATAAGAGGCTTTTAGTAATGAATGTTAGGCATTGTTTTTCTAGGATCTATAATTCCAACTGTCAGAATGTTTTACACATTGTCATCTTAATCTTTCAGAGGTCATTAAAAACCATCCCGAGAGGATGGCAGTTATAGAGAGAAGAGCATTAAGAGAGAGAAGAGAAGTCACACCTTAGTTTCTGTCCCTTGTTTTGCCAAAGCCTACGTCCTGTGACCATTGGCAAACCTGTTTATTTCTAAGAGCTTTGGTTCTCTCATTAGTACAGTGCAGAAAGTAATGGTGACCCTGCCAGCTGCTTGGGATTGTGGGAAGATTAATATGAGCCCTTGGAAAATGGTCCAAATGTGGGGTAGTATCATTAATCTAATTTAAAAACCAAGATGCCATGGAGTCATGGAGGCATTAAAATAAAATAGTGAAAAGGTTTGTGTCATTTGAGTAAAAATTGGGAATGATGTAGTGTTAAGAGCTGAGTTTTTTTTTAAAGGGAACATAAACACACACACACACCAATTCTACCATGAAGCAGTTAAGCATTTTTTTCTTCCTACAAAAAAGCAATTTTCTAAAAAAGCAATTTTCAAATGAAAAGGAACTATACTTAGAAATGTAACATATGTGTAGACAAGTTAGGGATCATGGAGAACTAAGTTAACAAAATATCCATAGAATCATAATTTTCTGGGAAACTTAATACATACAGCATGTAATAATCTATCAAATGAAAGGCAAGATATATTTAGGAAAACCAGATAGTTAGCATTATGCCATCATAGAATGAATAATGTAAATCTCCAAATAATTCTTTAAGATACAATTTCTTTAGTTTTATAAATAAATGCAAAAAATAAAATGTCAAGGACAGATTGAAGAAATCTTAAACATATTACATTCACTCGATTTGTGAACAATGAAGAGCATACATGAAAATGAAGGAGCAAGGAAGTTACAGGAACATCAGATCTTTTAAATTTACACTTTGAATCTCTGCTCACTTAGATAAATTATATACATTATATATATTCAGTGAAAGTTAACCAGGAAAACAATTCTGCAAAAATTTATAATCTAAAAGTATGCCTATGATCCCCCCCCCCGCCACTGACCAATTTATGACTCTAAATTATGTTTTAACAGAAGAGTTCTGTTCTGGGGACAAAGAAAAAAATCACCTGTGCAGCATAACCTACACATACCCTTTTCTGCCTGTTATTAGTGAAAATTCTCATGGTCTGATATTAAAAAGGTCAGTACCTGATATAGGAAGATCTCCAAGTTTACCTAGTTAAGGGAAAGAAAGCAACATGAAACACTATGTATGTACTGTGCTACCTTCCATAAAAGGAGAAGAGAAAAATATGAAATAAAAATTTGTAATAAATCATTGGAAATATACATAAGAAATCTATGAGTTGGATATATGAGTAGATTGGGATGGGATAAGGGTGGAGGCAAGACTTTCATGAGGCACCTTATACATTATCTTGATATTTAAATCATGTGAATTTTTACCTGTGAAACAACAGTGGGGTGTGCGTGCGTGCATGTGTGTGTGTGTGTTTAAGCCCAGTACACATGGATATGTAAGAACTTCAATCTCACATCTGGTGTAACAGTTCTCACCTCCACCAAGCTCAGGCCTGACTCATGCATGGACACATGCAGAAGCGAAGGAAAATGATGGATGTCTGTACTCTGCATGTCCCATCATCTGTCCCACTCACTCTGCAGCTTCTCATTGTTCAACAATGTGTTGGGGGGTGGCAGGAAATTACAGGAGTCAAAGCGTGTTACAAGACTGGTGTGTTTGTTGTCTTCTATGGGGCAGATGCCCAAATGCTGGTTATTTTTCTCTTCTGGGGGAGGTTTTGTGCATCCTTCAGAGAACTTGCTACACCCTGTTGGATGTTATGTGTTCTCTGATATTTGGGCTGTATCTTTATGATTTCTCCCTGGTTCACTCAACAATCACCCCATGCAGCCAGCCTCTTGCTCATCTTCTTTAGTCAGTGTTATTTCAATACTGGTCAATCCCTTCAAAAGACTTCTACTCCACTTGCCTCATGATTTTGAAAAACTTAGTGCCTCTTCTGTGCTAAACTCTGGAGGGACATGTCTCTTCCTCCACAGTGTCCCTTTACCTGTGAATGCAAGGTAGTCTGAATCAGACTGCCACCTTTAGCTCTGTTGAGATGAGAATCAAGAGCCTGTCTCAGTACCCTCTAAACTCCAAGAGATAGCGGTCAAATCTCTTACAAACTGTCCTATCCTACTCCACTGAGTCTTCTATTAGCATTAGGATCCTCAGGATGCCCTCTTCAGGTTCTGATGTAAGTACCCTCTTAGAGAAAAAAAGAAAAATGAACAGTTCTCTCATAAGGCTGAGGTTTCTTAACCTCCATACTATTGACACTTGGGGCTGGTTAACTCATTGTTGTGGGGGATTGTCCTGTGCATTGTAGGATTTGTAGCAGCATCTCCAGCCTCTACCCATCACATTACAGTAACACACTCCCATCAACCAAACCGAAAATGTCTCCAAATATTGCCAAATCACCCCTGGAAGGCAAATCACCTGGTCAAGAGCCACAGCACCAGGCTAAGGACCCTCTTCAAATAAATCCCCATTTCTTTATATCCTTACCACTTAGCTAAGTATGAGGCTAGGTGATAAGGTCTAGGTGATGATTGAATTCGGTTTTGGGACTGTCTCTTAGCAAGCCCTGCACAGAGAGTCTGATAGGTACATCCTATGAGACTGTGTGACACCCATTTTCTCAGCAGGAATCTTGAGATAATTGGAAAATCCTTATATCACTGAAAATTGATAAAAGCCTACATCTGTCTCTGAGTTTATAAATCTGTGCCTAAAGACAATGAGGGTAGGGGGAGAGGAGACTTTAGTTTGTTCATTTTAGGACTTAATCGTTTGATTATTTTTATATTCACCTATCTGGATTAAAATGTGTATTTTTAAAGAAAGGATCATAGTCTAGTTAAATAGCTACATGAAGAGAAACCCTTTAAATTTTAATAATATTTTGATTTCAGTTTCATGATTAAGATATGCTATATTCATGTTTGAGATAAATGAAGGCCAAAAAAGAGGAAAAAGGAAAGAGAGGCAAAGAAGATAGAAGGGAAGGGAGGCTAAAACTCACCTTGTTTCATCAATGTAAACAGCTTCCAACACAGATGCTGCATATTCAATATTCTTCTTTAAGTCTATGACGTTAACATCACCTTTTTCCAGCTGCTTCACTAAGCATCTTAGTCTGTTTCAAAAAAGTAGCCAAAAAAGAGAGAAATATGAAGAGATTTATTATAACTATATGGAAAATAGTCCAGTATTAAATATACAAATCAAGTTAAACTAGTAATGTATCTTTCTAGGTCATCAAATAGAAATATTTTCAGGAATTATTTTGATATAATTAAGTTCAGTTTTTGTCACTTAAACAACTCTTGAAAATTATATTCACCTCTCAATAATATTAGGGTGGTAGATTGCTATTTTAGTTACTATATTTCAAGGATAGTCTTTCTGAAAATTCAAAACAATAGAAATATTTCCATAAAAGTGTATTCCTAACACTAGAATTTGTTCTATGGCTGTTCTCCTTCTGTAGATTTGGCACTAAAAATTATTTAAAGGATACTATTTATATCACTACTGTAGCAATTATTCACTGTATATAACAATAAAAACAAAAAGAAAGGCAAAAGATCTGAGAAAATATAATTATGATGAGAAAAAAATATATGTATGTAGGCTTAGTGTTTTTACTGAAGTAATTTTTCACCCGAGGTGAACCTGTACAATATTTTCATTTGCATATACAATGTGTCCCAACTCCCTGAGGAATTTTAAAGCATAGGGATCGACTAAGCCATGTCTGGATTCCTGACTCACAGAAACTGTGAGATAATTAATGTTACTGTTTGAAGGATTAATTTTTTATGTAGCAATAGATATCTCATGGAGTGAGATCTATAAGTTCCTAAGATTTTCAGAAACTTCTGTGTATTAACTATAAACCAAGTGTTTCTGAAGATATTACCCTATACTAGGCAGAAAAGGAAAACATATTCTTTTCTCTCTACATACTATAGATAAACAATATAAGGACAATTTATCCATTTTCCTAAGTTAGCAGATGGAATTTAATTCCATTCCTGAACAAAGGTATTTTAGAGAGAATGGAGTACACCTACTTTTAGGCACTGTCCTAGAGATAGTGTAGCAGATTTTCTGAAAATTTATTTTGGATGATTTTTAATACCAAAACTAAGGGTTTAAAGACAAGTTAAAAATTTCAGCAAGACTTTGACAAAAACGTTATTTCTCCAAGGGAAAAAAGCCACACCCAGACTAAAACTTCTTATTCAGGAATCTACAAACAATTATTTTTTGTGCCATATATTTTTGTATGATAAAATATTAGCAGATAACAGCATTGCAAAATAAAATTTATGTGTTAATAAAAAAAGTTTTATTCATACAGTCAGCAAAGTAAAATAAAACAAAGATAACAACTAAAACAAGTTATTGAGAAAGGAAAAACTAAGCCTGTCTAAATATGATGATAATGGAGTAACACAGAGTGTTCTGAGTTTTTTGTAATGCTTATGACCCAAGCACATTATACTTAGTGAAATTGCCTTTTATGTGTGAGAGCAAAAGAAAGAGTCACAACTCTGCAATGACTTAAAAATATACCATTCCTGTATCCTTCTTGTGACAAGTACTTGGTGCAGGGTGGTTGTATTTGGTGGTTATATGAAGTACTTTTAAAAGCTAAGTAATTCAGATGATTGGCTTCTCTTCTTCTGAATAAATAAACTCTTTTTATTTGAGTTAGAAATTCCCTCCTCTAAAAAACTACATTTTTCGGGCTCTCTTGAAGGTAGCTATAGTTATTCAACTGCTTTCTGGCCAAGGAGAGTAATAGGAGGTTGTTGAATAAGACTTTCAGAACAATGATTTTGAAGAGGGCTAACTCAGCTGGAAGGGATTCTCTTTTATCCTTGCAAGTTCCTTGCTGCCTAAATGTAGTGGAACTGTCTCAAGGTCCAGCAGCCATTCAGGATCATGAGGCAACCTGGCAATAGGAATTTACCTACTAAGAATGGCAGAGAAGGAAGATGCCAGTGGCCTGAGTCCCATACTGTGAATCTACCTGAATGAGGTCACCCACCTCTGAAGTTATTTCATATGAGAAAACAAAAAATGTTGTATTTAAGCTACTATTATTTTGAGACTTTTACTTGCAGCTGGACCCAATCCTAAGTCAAATAAGAAATGACTCAAAGTAAAGAACTCATGAATGGCAAAATCATCATAGAAAATGAAAAGGGGATGTCCCTTGGAAGCATTTCCTAAATCACGACAGCCTGCAGTTGTTCCCAGGGGTATCATCCCATCAGCAGATCAGACCTGATAAAACCCGTGACGAGGAACATACTGTTTCAGAGACATCTTAAAAACAACAAAGGTTATGAATTTTTGTATTTAATTTGGGGTATAAACCTATAATCTGACACAAAAAAATTGCTCTGAAAAAATACTCCAAAAATGCTCCAAAAAGGTTTTACCACCTAATCAGAAAATCAAGTTAGATAAGGTTATAAATATAAAATCATAACCGTCCCTACATCCCATATACATATACACACTCCAAAACTCACTATGTCAATCCAAAAAGACTGGAAGGCAATATAGATTCGGGGATTACTAGGACTTCCTTCTCTTTTATTTCCTTTGCTTGTATGTGCCAAATTTCCTCTAGTGAGTGCAAAATTCTGTTTACAGGAAAGGAAAACTGTTGTACCGTAAAAAGATTATTTATAATCAGAACCACAGATTAATGGAATAATTTATATAATTATTATTCCAATTGTGAAATTGCTTTTGTAGTCAATTTATGCATACAATAATCCCCAACAATCTTATTTAGACTATTATTTCACTCTCTATAGATGATACAAGGTCAAACATCTTTATGAATCATTTTCAAATGATCATAATTTCTAAATCAGTGGGTTCTAAATTATTAAGTCTTTACTACATATATCTATACAAATTTTTAATTTTTTAAAAAAGATAACTATATGTACCTAACTCCTAAGCCATCCTATGGGCCAATTCTCAGAACTAAAAAAGAAATCACAGTCATGTGCATAAAAACAACCAGGTTCTCTTAATCTAGTAAAACATCTTTTTAATAATGATTTATTTATTTATTTATTTTGAGGAGGGGAGGGACAGGAGAAGGAGAGAAACTTAAGAAACTGCCCAGAGTGCAGCCCAACGTGAGGCTCGATCTCATGACCCTGAGATCATGATCTGAGCCAAAATCAAGAGTTGGTCACTTAACTGACTAAGCCACCAAAGCACCCTGTGATTTGGTTTCTTTCATCACAGTAGGGAAGCATAGTGAAAAACAGTGTTCTTAATGCAAGGTCTAGGTATGTTCTTCTTGTTCCTTAAGCTTAGGTTAAGTAGATGTAGATTAGATGTTCTAATCTATGCAGTTTTCACAGATTGCTGGGTTGGAGACTACACTGGCTACTCTGCTGGGTAGCAAAACAAGTTAACAGCTTTGGTATCAAACAACATAGACTAGCTATTTATAAGCAGATGATATTGCCAAAAAAAGTGTTAAAAATCCAAGTCAGTTAAATATTTAGCATTTATTACTGTACCTGAGCTGTTGAGATACATACATATATATATTTATACACATATATATGAATACATGTAAGAATATATATGAATGAATATGTAAGGATACACACACACACACACACACACATGCATATAATGTATGGGCACCTGTGTGTACACCACAGTGCCTGTCTTCAAGGTATTTGCAGTCTCTGGGGATGGCATGACATACGCACATAATATGGTCAAATGTTGAATGCATACATTCCTCATTACTTTTTTTATACAACCCTAATTTTCAAGAAAACTGATTTAGTCATTGTTCCTCAAATATTCTCTCATCATCCTAAATTGAAGCTCTTCTCTCTTACTGAAATACCTATCTCCATACCCCATCTTTAACTGTCTGAATCATGTTTAGTAGCTAGGCATATCTGGGGTGCTGCCTATATCATGAGCCCTTTGAAGATTACCATGCGTTGTGTTCTCTCCCAAATTAGAAACAAAACCACACTTCATTTCCTCACTAACAAATCTAGAACTTCTCTGGCTTCGTTATAATTTCAGTTTGGGGTACATAATGTTTTCCCGATTGGTTTTTCATCCAATAAAAAAATTATGAGGAATGCAAAGAAGAAAGAGAATTGATCTATAATGAGGACAAAAATCAACCAGCCAAACGACCCAAAAATGGCAAAGATGATAGAATTAGAAGGCAAGGATGTTTAAAGTCATTTTTAAAATGCAATAATATATACTACATTATGCCCATAAATTCAACGATTCATAGAAAGAACAATTTCCTTAAAAGACACAAGCTACCAAATCTCAGAAAGAAATGAGTAAACTAAATTTGTAGTTAAAAATGTTAACATAAAGAAAACTTCAGGCCCAGATGACTTCACTGGTGAGTTATGTAAAAAATTTAAGGAAGTAATAACACATATTCTCTGAAAACTTTTCCAGAAAAATCCTATGTCCTAATCCTAATCCTATGTCATTCTGAGAGGTCAAAATTACCCTCATAACAAAACCAGATGAAAATGTTAGAAAAAGAAGGAAGAAGAGGAGGAGGAGGTGGAGGAAGAGGAGCAACATATCAATAAATGTGCCTCATGAACATAAATGTAAAAATCCCTAATATTTTAGGAAATCAAATCCACCAATATATAAAAGAATAGTATATCATAAAAGAGATTTATCCCAGGAATGCAAGGTTGTTATAAGATTGAAAACTTAATCAATGTAACATTTTATTAAGAGACTAAATAAGAAAAGCCATATGATCATCTCAATAAATACTCAAAAAACATTTGACAAAATCCAACATCAATTGCTCATTGAAACTCTTAGCAAATTAGGAATAGAGGAACTTCCTCACTTGTTGAAAGTTATAAAAAATCTATGGCTAATGACATTAGTAAAGTTAAATAACTGAATGCTTTCCTCCAAACATCAGGAATAAGGAAGGGTCTACTCTTAGCCCAGGTATTCATCACTGTACTGGATCTTATAGCCAATATAATAAGGCAAGAATAAAACTGTCCAGATTGGAAAAGAAGCAATAAAACTATCTTTATTCACAGGCAACATGATTATCTAAGTAGAAAACCTGATAGAATATACAAAAAAGTTACTAAAAGTAATAAACAAATTTAATGAGTTTGCAATATACAGAAACATAAAAAAGTCAATATCCTTTCTATATGATAGTAATGGACAATTTGAAATTAAAATGAAAAGCAGGATCATTTAAAATAGTATCAAAAAGGACATAAATCTGACAAAATAATATGGAAGCCCTATACACGAAAACTACAGAACATTGCTGAAAGGAATTAAAAGTAGACCTAAATAAATGTGATGTACTGTGTCCATGGATTGAAAGACTCAAAATTGTTAACATAATTTTGCCCAAATTTAACTATAGATTCAATGCTATCCTAATACATGTCCTAGCAGGCTTTTGTTATTATTGTGTATATTGATGTACTGATTCAAAACAAATGTAACAAAAAGAACAAGTTGGAAGACTTACATTATTTCAATACTTATAAGTCTTTAAGACTTAATTTTTAAAAAGATTTTATTTATTTGAGAGAGAGAGAGAGCACAAGCAAGGGGGAGGGGCAGAAGAAGAGGGAGAAGCAGACTCCCCACTGAGCGGGGATCCTGACAAGGGCCTTGATCCCAGGACCCCAGGACCCCGAGATTATGACCTGAGCTGAAGGCAGTCGCTTAACTGACTGAGCCACCTAGGCACCCCTTCAAGATTTATTTTAAAGCTATAGTAATCAGTATGGTAAAAATAACATAATATGGTACATTATTTGCACCAGGATAGGTTGATAGATCAATGGAACAGAATATAGTCTAGAAAGATATCTACCATATATAGAATTGGTTTTGGAAAAAGGTGCAAAGATAATTTAGTGGAAAAAGGATAGCCTTCACAATAAATGGTGCTGGATAAATAGAAATATCTATGTGTAAAAGGAACTTTGATCCATACATGTATCACAGATCTAAATGTATATCCTAGAACTATAAACCTAGAAGAAAACATAGGAGAAAATTTTGTCATCTTGACTCAGCCAAAGGTATCTTATATACAGCACCTAAAACACTACCTATGAAAAAATAATAAGTCAAACTTCATCAATATTAAGTGCTTCTGTTCTTCAGAAACATTGTTAAAAGAATGAAAAGCTGCAGACTGGGAGAAAATATTTGCAAATCATATATCTGATAAAGGATTTGTATCCAAAACATAAAAATCTTGCAAACCTCAATAATAAGACAACCCAATATAAAATTTGCAAATGATTTGAACAAATTCTTCACTAAAAACATATATTCACAGCAAATATGAAAAGATGCTCAAAATTACTAATCATCAGAAAAAAATTCAAATTAAAACAATAATGAGATACAACTGAACACCTACTAGAATGGCCAAAAGTGAAATAACTGGTCATACCAAATACTGGCAAAAATGTCAAGCAACTAAAAATACCATACACTATTTTTGGGAACATAAATAGGTACAATCATTTTGAAAACAGTTTCTTAAAAAGTTAAATGTGTATCTACCATATAAATTAGCCATCCTTTTCTTTGGTGGAGAGAACAAGAAATATATGTCCTTTCAATGACTTGTACACAAATGTTCATAGAGGCTTTATTTGTAATAGCCCCAAACTGGAAACAACCCAAATGTTCATCAACAGTAAGGAGACAAACTAGGGCATATCCATCCAAAGAAGTTCTGCTCAGCAATAAAAGGAATGAACTACTGACATGAGTAAATGCCAAATAATTATGCTGAGTGAAATGAGATATGTGCATACTGTATGATTCCATTTATACAAAATTGTAGAAAATGCAAATGATTCTTATAGTGACAGGAAGCAGATCAGTGGTTGCCTGGAAATGGAAGAGGTGGGGATCTGGAAGGAAAGGGAGGGAAGGATTACAAAGGAGCTAAAGGAAGCTTTTGAAATTAAGAGAAATGTTAATTTTCTTAATTGTGGTCATGGTTTCATAGCTGTATACATATGTCAATATTTACCAAATTATAAATTAAAACTGAAATATGTAATCAGTAATTTGAGATAGAAAAAGGACATGCAAAATAGATGCTTCTTATACCTCTTCTTTTTTCATTAATTTTATTAAAATACTAAAATTTTAATATATACCGTTAGAGAACATGAAAAAAACCTGAACCAGCATTACACTCCTAATGATCTTTTCCCAAAGAGAATGACACTAATCTTTGATAATTCATGAGACTTTTAATATCAGCATGAATATTATGAACAGATTTTGATCTTAGCTTTTTGGAGGGACTTCCTTACCTTCAAATGATCAGAACACTTAAAAGAAGACAGAAATGAAAAATAGAAACACTATCTTTGAAAATAACTGATTGGCTTTGTGATTCAATAAGTTACAGACTAGAACCGATTTCTACCTTTGAACAAAGAATACTTAGCTGTAGAAGATGATTGACTATTTTTTAATTCAAATATAGAGCTGCAACTTTCCAAGTGAAAAAATATCCAATATTAACTGGTGTAGTTTTCATCATCAAGTACTTCAAATACTGTTAAGTCACCTTCTAAGATACTGCTACAGGACCCAATCTTACAGAGGGACCACCCACATAACAAAGAATATTCTCATATTGAAAAATCTTCTGTATCTATGCAAGTCTTTATTAATTCTAGGATATAAACTGTCCAGGACATCCTTAATGCTGTAGAGCCTGAATAATAAGTAAACTAATACATGCAATTTAAAAGAGAATTGATAATTGTTAAATCCCTATCAACATCCCCATTTGTGACCTTATTGAAATACAAAAGTGAGAAAGATATGTAGAACCATAACATCATACTGAGAAGCATAAAAGGTAAAGCTAAAAGAATATCTATAGCAGATATTAACGTTAACACTAAAAGACGGCCTTACACAGGAGTGCACAAACACCCACAAAAAGGGACTGTCAACAAAGAAGCTACTATGTAGTTTTCAGTAAGTTCTGTTGCCCCTGATTCCAACTTGAATAAAAGCGGTAATAAGAAGCCATTAAATAGTGAAATTCTCTTGTATACTCAGCAGGTCAGTGCTTAGGAAATTAAATCCTAACCTCAGCCTAAGAAGCAAGGTTTACAGATTTAAAGTATTTTTAAGACGTTTTTCTTTCACCTAGGAAAATAAATCTCCTGTTACCTTTATTTTATGACATAAATGGCTCCTAAAACAATTGGTATCATTAAAAACAATGGGAACAATTGTATGACAAATACTATTAGTTTTTAAAATAAGTTTACATTCTACATTTTAAGTACAAAGGAATATATCATTATTCTCTTCTCTTCAAATCACAATTTAGGTAAACTATCACTTTACCTCAAGTAAACTTTTTGTTTTAAAGATTTTATTCATTTATTTGAGAGAGAGAGAGAGAGAGGGAGAGCATGAACAGGGGGAGAGGCAGAGGCAGAGGGAGAAGCAGACTCCCTGCTCAGCAGGGAGCCTGACTCGGGGCTCAATCCCAGGACCCCAAGATCACTACTGAGCCAAAGTCAGACGCTCAACCAACTGAGCCACCCAGGTGCCCCTCGAGTAAACTTTTTATTATAGAAATGGGCATGCATAATTCCCAGCATGTGGAAGAATTCCTTTTAAGTACAGAGATACAAACACTCAAATAGTTAAAAATGCTTTCGAGATCAGTTTTTTTCCTACTTGGTGGCAAAAAAACAGTAAGATCATATTGACTCTACAGAGGGAAGTAATCATTTGTGCCTTGCTACTTTTTTTTTTTAAAGATTTTATTTATTTATTTAACAGAGAGAGAGAGAGACAGCCAGTGAGAGAGGGAACACAAGCAGGGGGAGTGGGAGAGGAAGAAGCAGGCTCCCAGTGGAAGAGCCTGACGTGGGGCTCGATTCCAGAACTCCGGGATCACGCCCTGAGCCGAAGGCAGATGCTTAACGACTGTGCCACTCAGGCGCCCCTGTGCCTTGCTACTTCACTTCTCTGAAATACTATGGACTGTGTGGATTCCAGGATTTTCTTTAAAGGTTATATATTTAAGTAAATATGTATATTAAATATATATGAATATACACATATTTAAACACATATTTAAATATATAAATATATTACAGATTTAAATATGTATATTTGTATTGATAAAAACATAAATATGCAAAAAGATATTTCTAAAATATAATTATTTTATTTTATGTAATAATTATATTTACGTATATTACATATATATATATTTAAAACTATGTGTTCTGAAGAAGAAAAAGTAATGACCTTCACCTACTACTAACTTATTTATTGAAATTAAGGAAGAAAGATTAGGAATAGGGTGCACACATAATAGATCCACTGAAGAAGACGTGTGCTGTGGAAAACACGTATTTAGCAGTGAGCTCAGGTAGCCACTCTGTGCTAACTGTTTTTTATTTGTCCCTCCAAATCCACTCTACTGGACTGTACCCTACTCCTTGCCCTGCGAGGGAGTTGTAAAGACTACCTCAGGGGACCATTTGAGGTTCACAAATGGGAAGCATCACAGGAGATAAGAGGGAGAGAGAGAAGAAAAAGTCAGAGTATTACTCTTTTCTTCACCCCCCATAGAAAGTCACTTGTCAGGCAGCACTCTCCCTCCTCACAGAGTTCTCTCTCAATCTCTCCATCTCTCATCAGGGATAACACATCCCCGGGGCCCCATGTTACCAGCCCAGAGGTATCACATTATCCTGGTGGTTCCCTACACTCATCCCACAACTATAAATCCTCTCTATTATTAATTTCTCCTCAAATCACCCATTCTGACTGTACCATCTATTTTGCCTTACTTCTATCACACCTCCTATAATGCCATCCTCTCAAACTAGAGACTTTCAGAGACTTTCAGTACAGTCCTCTGGGTGTATTGAAAAGACTAGAGACAGGACTTTAAAGTCAGTGAGGACTCACTCTATTCGCATGCAGCTTTTCCCTGGTATTCATGGAGAGGACAGCTACTTCAGCTTTCTGGAGTGATCAGCGTTAGAGTGAGCTCTGGCTCATGGAAACTGCACACAATGTGAGGATCAGCTGCTTCATAGGAAACGTAGGGGAGCCACGAGACCAAACTGCCACTTTCACACTGGAGCAGCCTGACACTTGAAAGGGGTGTTTATGGGGGAAGGACCGATGCTGGCTGGGTCAGACAGTGTGTGGTATAATTTTTCAAATTTAAAAAAGAAAAAATAGACAAAGAAAAAAAGATTTTTCTTTTTTTCTTAAATGGTTTATATTTAAGCTTGATGGATTAAAGAAAATGTTTTTACTACTGTTCACCCTGAACCATCACTAACATCACATAAAGGGACTGAAAGGGGCTACAGGGAAAAAAGAACAACAAAGAAGATAATAGCAGAGAAAAGTTTATAATACATTTTTGGGAAAATTGAACAGTGAGATATGGTGACTGACTTAACAGATACCAAGAAAGAGAAACAAACCAAAGTGCTTTCAAAGGGTGATGACAGAAAAAAGCAAGACAATGATTCCTCACAGAACCTCAACTAGCTTAGTGGGTAGGGACACCAAAGATCTTATAATGCAGAGATCGGGCTTCAGGCTCAAAACAGAAGGGTGGAATTGTTTGAGAGCCTTCAGATTTCTTTCTCCACTCCAAGTAGTGGGAAACTATCCTTACTTATACTTACAGCAAACATGGAAATGAGGCAGGACTGTCAGATTGAAAATAGGAGGTTTAAGTGAAAGTCAGTACGTTGAATGATGATAACCAGGTTTCTTTCTCCCACCTGTTTACAGAATGAAGACTGGGGGATTCATTGTGGGAGAGACTGAAAAGCCCCAGAGAAATGAAATTTTGGAAACAAACAGATCACAGCTTGCTCACTCACCCTGCAGTGAAGCTCAGCAGGTGACAAGAACTACCTGTGCACTGAGAGATTCTAATCACTTCTCAGAGCCACACTCTTTAATATTAATGGCCTGTCAACAGTGAGCAGGCATGAAGGGGAAAGCCTCCAACATGAAAGGCATAGACAAATATAAATAAAATTAAAAAAACTGGGGAAAACAGAAACAATACAAAGACCAAAGAAAAACATTAAAAAATGAGAAAATAGATTCCTCTGGGAAAAATAAGAGACTCACCCATGAAACAAAAATATGATGCTACTTTTTGAGGGATAAATGGTACCAAAGAACCTCTTAGAAATGAATCCTAATGATTTACATAAAAATGTCAAAGAAGGAATAGAGAAAAAAGTGTAATATCCCATAAAGTGGACAAAAAGACAGCAAGAGGAATAATAGAATAATAATGATAAGAAAATTAAAGGGCCAGTTCAGGAGATCTAATGTCCAGTGAACTAACGTTCTAGACATTAATGATAGAGGAAATTATCAAAGAAAAAGTCAATTACCCAGAACTAAGAATCTCCATTTTGAAAGGGCCCACCAGGGTCAGTTTCATGGGAGTGTGGCCTGGTAGTCATATAGGACCCTGTGCTTAGAAGCACTCTTTGTATAGAGCTCTGCTGTCACCATCTTGAAATTCTTAATTTTTGAACAAGAAGCCCCACATTTTCATTTTGCACCAGGCCCTGTATGTTATGTAGCTGGTATGGGGTCGATCAAGAATTCTGTATTCAGCCAAATTTTCATTCAAATTTGAAGAAAGAATAAAGGCTTTTTCAGATATTCAATGACTCCCAAAATTTGACTTTCCATGCTTTTTCAGGAAGCCACTGAGAGATGCATTTGACCAAAACAAGGACATAACATGAGTCTAATGCAGGTAGGTGAAGAAGGGAAGTCTCTGAATAAGAGATATGTGACCATCCTAGAAACGAACTAGTCTAGATGGAAAGGACATAGGAGGAAGTCTCTAGGAGGAGAAATGGAACTGATGAATAATAGAACCGACAGGATGTTTGGAACTTTGTTTTGACAGATCAGTTGAGCATTCATAAAATTATAAAATTTATATGAAAAATACAATAATTATGAAATAAAAGAGAAAGAAGAAAGTTATATATGATAGGAAAGCCCTTTGACATTTTTATTGGCAAGCGATTGGCAAGTGAATAATATTTAGAATAGGGATGTAGTGTATGGTGACTAACAACATAATAAAAAATTATTATAAAAAAAGAAATCACATTGCTTGCAAACACAAGTGACTTAAAAATGAAATAAGGTACAATATGACTCTTGAAAAGATGAGGGTAAGGAAGCTGGTTAAATGAATGTATGAGAGCTATTTCCTCTATTTTTAGCATGGATATCCATTGATAAATCTGAAATTGACATGATTTGGAAATATGCTGAAGAAGGAAGAATTAAAAAGAGCTAAACCATTGAAATTATTTACTTCTGGAAAACTGGCTGCTGATTTTGATAATAATAAAAATAATTTTAATGACATAATCCCCTATTAAAGTAGAATATTTAATATATTTCCAACAACACAAATGACTTTACTTAGAAGTCAGGTCCTTTACTTGGTAGTTTTGGAATCACTGACCATGAAAAATTTAAATGACTGAAAAATAACAGGATGTCAGAATTCATCTTGAATTAAAAGCAAAGAAAGACTGAAAGCGTACAAAGTATTCCAATCATGAGTTGATGGTTAATGTTGAATTCCAGTTGTTCTAGACTTTTAGACACATTGTGAAGCCAAGGGAAAGAGAATTACACATGATAAATATACACCTGTTCATCACATGTTCCATGCTCATGAACTAAACTAACAGAAAAAAGGCACTAATGTTTCAGATTTGAGGTAGACACAAGGGGAAATACACATATTTCATGTGAAAAAGAGAAAGAGAGATATGGGGAAGAAGCATAAAGTATGAGAGCAGTTGAAGTATGATGGATGAATTTATTACATATTTTATTGCATATTTATGTAATAAATAAGCAATTTATTACATATTACATAGTTTTTTAAAAATCAGAGAAAGGTACATTGAGTAGTGCTACAAAAGTCAAATTAGAATGTGGTTGAGAAAATGAAGCGGTTGTACACATTGTCAAGAGCACCATGAGACTGGGGTGTACCTGAAGCAATAAGTGATTGAAAATCAGCAAAGTCAGGTACTGTATCAGCTGAGAAAAGCAACCTCAGCACCAATACCACCAAAAAAACAAAAAAGCCACTTTTAAAAGTGGGCTTAGGACATTTACTGTTAATTAATAGAGTACCACATAACAACAGGCTTCAAAAATACACTAGCAGAGAAAGAAAATTGATCATATTAAAATAGACTTTTAAAGAAAAAAAAAACTATGGAAAGAAAGTACAGGTCTGGTGCACAACCACAGAAAGGGCACAGCTGACACAAAGAAGGCTTCCTAGAGGCAGAGAGGGAACTATCCTGGCTTTTCTCATTCTCCTCACCTATCATGCAATCTCCTGACAGTATCTGCCACTGGCCAAATCTATCCAGGTGCCAGTTTACACAAACCTGGGAACTTCAGCTGTGATGATACAGAGCAGAGCAGGAATAAGGCAAAGAATAGGCCTAAGGTCAATCAGGTCCCAAAACATAAGACATGGTGCCCAGAAAATGTCAGAAATTTTTTCTGAGATTTGGAAATAAGGCAGAAATGTGGGTGGCATGTCTTCTCTGTCATGTTAGGGTAAAGCTAACCAAGAGTTATCTAGAGGAATGTATTGGTTCTCCTCACTTTTTGCTATTGATTAAAGAATTCAGATGTGGTGAAGCTACTTGTTCAATGTACTTGCAGATTTTTGTCCGGTGAAATGAAAGAAAAAATTATCTGGTGGAATAGACAACCTGACAAGTTTAAGACCTTGTTAGATGTTAGCTAGTTGTGCATCTAACCCAGCAATCTTATTTTACATTGCCTATGTACACCTACCTTCTTCAATGCATTTTAACTAGTTATAACTTCCTACTGATTCCCTCATTATTAACATTTAAACAAAAACTTGGTACGTGTTCAATTTGTATTTGCATGTCATGATTTTTACCTTTTTAAAAGTATATTTTAAGAAAAGTACAACATATGTCTGTACAATTTATGCATAATAAGTAATGCCATTAACTCCAGAGAAGAAGAATATAATAGATATACACATAACGACCAGAAAATCCGTCCTCCCTTCCTTTCTATTTCTTTTTTTCCTTTCTTTCAGAACTAATAAAGACATGGCTCTCATGAGTTCCTAGAATGTAGATTCAAAAATCAACAAAAATTGACCCTAAAAATAGCAACTTGCTTGGGAAAAAGCACTTTCTTAGCAGATCCACACAACAGTAGTGCTATGCTCACTCAGTATATGGCGTTATATTAATTTCAGTGCACAATATAGTGATTCTCTTTTTCTTTTTTTTTTTTTGGTGATTGAAAATATAGATCAAGCCCTGAGTCCGTCCCAGGAGCCCATCTCAGTATCACTGCACAATCACAGAAGAGTTTTTGACATATTTTTGCTTCTAAGTCTTTGTCTACTCCTAATTGAGGCAAACAAGGCAAATAATTCAGCAAGATGGATTTCTGATTTTTAAACATGGAATGACATGCTAAATAATAAGAAAACTGCCTTTGGCCAATTTTTCTCATGACTTGTTTTCAGGGAATCGTCAGTGGTTTGGGTTTTCTTCCTACAGAGTTGTTGGATGCTAGAGTGAAACCTCATATTATGGTGCTTTTCTGCAAATTCCTCCAATTTGACTGAGATAAACGCAATCCCATCTGTACTGAGATGCACTGCTACAGGGTTTCTGCAGGAGTTTAACTGCCCCATAAGGCAAGGATGTGGATGAAACATTATCAGGAGGCTCTTCACCTGGAATGGTTCACAAAATCAATTAGGGTCCTTATCCAACTTTCTTGAGTTCCAGCCATGATTTGGTTACAGTGAGTACCTGGCAAGTACCAGCCTCAGTCACAGTCTATTCAAAGTCAATCAGTCCTCAGCACTAGACAGACATCAGGCCCATGACATATTAACCATAACCATATGTGATCTGGTCAGGAGAACATGATGACTTCTTTCTGGAAGATCAAGATTTCTTTATAAAACATCTTTAATATGATGATTAAACAGGACAATTTCTTGGGAAAATCTTCAATTCTTTTCCCTTTCCTTTATTCCTACAAAGATTCCAACTCATATCAAAACAAGGGCTAATCTGGAAGTGGGCACAGTTGAAATGTGATTTAACATGCTTAAACAATTAAGTCAGATTAAGCCTTCTAATTTCGAAGTTTCTAGTGGATAACCACAAACACTCAACAATTTTCTGGGGCAAATGACCCAGGACATCAACTTTTGACAATGTTTTTCTAGATCTTTAAGCATAAATGCTGAACTAAAGATTTTGATTCTGTGTTTTTGTAGCCTTAGATAGAAGATTTAGTATCAGAACTGAGTTTTCTTTCTTTCTTTTTTTTTTAATGATTTTTTATTTTATTTATTTGACAGAGACAGCCAGCGAGAGAGGGAACACAAGCAGGGGGAGTGGGAGAGGAAGAAGCAGGCTCCCAGCAGAGGAGACTGATGTGGGGCTTGATCCCAGAATGCTGGGATCACGCCCTGAGCCAAAGGCAGACGCTTAACGACTATGCCACCCAGGCGCCCCAGAACTGAGTTTTCAAAGAAGCAATGATTAGGGGGTGCCTGGGTGGCTCAGTTGGTTGTCTGACTCTTGATTTCAGCTCAGGTTCTGATCTCAGGGTCATAGGATCAGCTCAGCATGGGGCTCTGTGCTCAGCTTGGAGTCTGCTTGTCCCTTTCTATCTGCTCCTTGCCCACCTCCTCCACCCCCGCAAACTCTCTTTCTCCCTCTGTCTCTCAAATAAACAAATGCAATCTTTTTTTAAAAAAGAAGTTGTTAGTAAAATTGACATTTCTATCATGTCAGAGGTATTTATGAATTACTTTGATTCTTTAGCAGTTAAACATGGGTTGATCTGGCATACATGGTAGTGGAGACATTTTTTATGCATTATGGACAATACTTCAAGATCATAGAGATACTTGCCAACGCTAAAATCAAAATGAAACAGTAATTTATGCAGATCCAAATGTCAGAACAGGCTCAGAATTCAACACTTGCTTGACATTACAGAAAGAGTCCTCACCTTGGTAAATTCAATCCTCTTCTCTATACTAGTTCAGCAATGGTTAATTTTGGGAGTGGTGGGAGAGAACTCTGGTAGAATTGAGTAACCCAAGAAGGTTTGAAGTACACAGTTTAAGTACAGAGTGGTAAAAACTTGAGAGTTAATGTAAAAGCTTAAAGTTGAAATTCCAAGTTTCAACATCATTTTTTTTTCTTTTTCCAGCTCAAACCCCTTATACTGGCAAATAATAGAGGTTTTTACAGTTTCTTAGAAACTCTCCATAAGTAATCTTCTATTAAACAATGACTTGGGTATAATGAAAATACGGTAGGTAGGCAGAATCCTTAAAAAGCAGATTTTCATTTTTAACCATGGTTTTTATTATATAAATTATATTTATTATTTATATTATTATAAAGGCAATGAATGTTCACTATAATAAGGCAGAGGACGAGCAGATTTTCAACAGTATGTAGCAGGAGAAAAAAATACCATCCTATAATTCGTAGCAAGTACAACCTTAATCATTGTGAACTCACAAAGCATGCCACCACCATAGAACCAGAGGGCTTTCTAACATATATAAAACGGTAAAAGCTTATTCTCCCTTTGCTTCCCATTTATTTAAGGTCCATGCCCCTTTGGGCTTAACAGCTATGCCTGTTTTTCAGAATAATCTCACAGTACAGAAATTTCATTTCCTTTTATGTTCCCAGAATTAGAAAGCAATAGCTAGATATCAAAGATCAAAGACCCATTTGCTCTCTGTCTTCTTTAGGGTTGGTTGCCTGGAGAGCCAATGATCAATTAAAACAGAGAAGTTATGGGGAGGAAAACCTTCTTGGTAGACTA
Organism: Ailuropoda melanoleuca; assembly: GCF_002007445.2. Classification (NCBI taxonomy): domain Eukaryota; kingdom Metazoa; phylum Chordata; class Mammalia; order Carnivora; family Ursidae; genus Ailuropoda; species Ailuropoda melanoleuca. Next base: position 149,516,887 of record NC_048219.1, read on the forward strand.
TATATTTATGAACTTGACTTTAAAAAAAAAAAAGCTTGCTTTCCTCTTCTTTCCATAGTGAATGCATTTTTTTAAAAAGATTCATTTATTTATTTGAGAGAGAGAGAGCGTGAGCACACGGGTGGAGGGGGCAGAGACAGAGAGGGAGAGTGAGTCTCAAGAAGACACCCCGCTGAGCGCAGAGCCCAAAGCAGGGCTTGATCTCCCCACCCTGAGTTCCTGACATGAGTAGAAATCAAGAGTCCGACACTCAACTGACTGAGCCACCCAGTTGCTCCCATAGTGAATGCACTTGTAAGAGTATCAATCCTGGTTTCTACCTCTATCCTTTTGGGCTTCAAATTTATAGTATCTAACTATTTTTAGAAGATTTTTGTAAGATCTAAAATATGAAGATTTTTATTTTTTCTTTTTTATTCTTCGGCCTTTTAAAACATTTTTGTCAGAGTAAATCATGCATATATATATATATATATATATATAGGATATATATATATAGGATATATATATATAGGATATATATATAGGATATATATATATATAGGATATATATACATAGGATATATATATAGGATATATATATATAGGATATATATATATGGGATATATATATAGGATATATAGGATATATATATATAGGATATATATATATAGGATATATATATATATATAGGATACATATATATATAAAGGATATATATCCTTTAATAAAAATTAGCAGTTTTTTTCACCCTCTCAGACCCACTCTGTGTTCTGTTCACCAGAGACATCTACTTTAAAATATTTTGGTTGTTTCTTCTGGGGTTTTTCTCCATATTTTTAAATGGGGTATTTATTCTTTTACTTCTTGATTTATCGATATTGAATATTGCCTATTGGGTTCCTGTTATGGTAGCTGAGTACTTAGTTCTTTTATATTTCTGACTATTTTACATTACCCTAAAATTCCCAATATTATTCCATACTACTCTTAACTTAATCAATAATCAATATTTACATTTTTATGATCATGTACACAATCCTCGTTGCAAGGCCAAAAAGTGTATAAAGGTTACATTTCCATTCCTGGATTTTAAAAAATTTCCTGAATTTATTAAGCACCTCATTTTTGACTATCATTATTTTCTCTATGTCTATGCTAAAATTTCCCCCCAAATCCCATTTACATCTGTCAATTATCAATCAGTAATTTTCCCCTTTTATTCTGGAGACTTGTGACTTATAGTTCTTTATCTTCTGGCTCAAATCTGGAGAAGCTGCTCTCCAAATCTGAAACATAGCTATCATCCTAAGACCTGCCTTGCCTGCACTCCTTATGGCATGGATCCCCTGTTTCTGGATTCAATGACTTCCTCTCTTCTGAATTCTCCTCTGTTTTACTGGCAAGAGACCATTCTCCAGTAGTTTCTAAGAAAGTGTGCATGTGACATAAATCTTTGAATCTCTAAATGCTAAAAGTCTTCGTTTTTCCTTCCCACTGATTGATAGTTTGACAGCGTATTATAGATTGAGAAGCATTTTCTCTCAAAATTTGAAAACTTGCCTTTACTTCTTCTGCCAAGGAGAGACAATGTGCTTGGTCACTCTGTTCTCTTCTGACAAGTACTATTTCTTCTCCTATTTATATACTTCAAGATTTCATTAAAATATTCTATTATCTAATGTCTTCTCTTTTTTTCTCTTTGACGTTGTAGGTTTATACATTTTTTATTCTTCTACTGTCATTTTAGGGAAGGTCTCAAGTTGGAAGAGAAATAAATATATGTGACAATCTACCATCTTAATCTAAAAGTACAAATGTTCTTTTCTTGCTGCCTAAGTAGGAAAAGGAAGATAATAAAGTGTAGCTAAGATGAAAACTTCTTTTTGATGAAGTTCCTAAATAACTGAACAAATTAACAATAATGAAGCAGGACATTTACAGGGCTAGTACAAATGGGTATTACCTGTTTGGTATTGAAAAAATCATAGAGTATTTTTCAAAAATAAAAGATTCTCTTTTCCTGGAGTGGAAAAAATGACTGAGGAAACAAGGAATAAAGAATTACAGAGATAGTAGAGATAGCAGAAGAATTGAGTTTAATCTAGAAACCAGAAGTTCAGTCCCTTGATTTCTATGTAGTTCTATACTTTTCCCACTTCATTATGCCCACTAAAACTGTACAGGCTCAAGGAGACATTCTCTAAGGGAATCTGTGTACTCCAAAATGCATGAGTCATTTTCATTTGCTAATTTTACCATTAATTTTCTGTCTTCATCAGTTACATTAGCATTTTTATTTGAAGGTCTGATAGTCTCTCACCTGTGTGATGCTGGTTTTTCTACTGTAATTTACTGCTCAAAAAAACTACTTAAAATAAGCCTGTGGAACCAATGGGTTAAAATGATACCAATGAAGTAGTAAAGTAATGTCAAGAAACCCATCTGAATGCTAACCACATGGACTAGAAGACACAATCTGAATTCTAGGAATCAAGTGTCCCATGAAGGAGCCAGCTGCTGAGCAGATGCCGCCGCTGCTGCTAAGAAAAGGAAAATGACTTTGCACCCTCAATGCACATTATATTCACCTTGTGCTTTTACAGCCAGAGAACTGCAGAAATCAGTGGAGTGCAACAAATGTTAGTATATCCAAAAGATAAAGTTGTGAAAATGTTATTTTTTTGAACTACCTCTCTCAGTGGCTCCCTTAGACTGATATGCACTCCATCTGATTCAGCAAGTGAATACTGACTGAAAAGGCAAAATGTTCGTTTTTTTTTCATGCAGTGGATAAGCAAATGGTCAATTCAGCTTCTAATACCACAGCCAAATGCTTTTGAATTTAATATTAAATGTAGTTGATAGAATTTAGAGAAATAACCCTTAGGCTAAAATGTAAAAGAAAAGAAACCAATGCATTATTGATATAATTTTGTATGTTTATTATTGACCACCTAAATTATTCCCCTGGTACCTGTGACTTTCTGTCATCTGAACAGTGTCATGTTCAATGCAGTGATGATGTTACTGCAGACAGATGTTAGTGCCACTTAGTTCCATATCAGAATGAGAGTAGGCGGGTCCAGTTAATTCTGGTGACTCAACTCACTCACCTCCATCACTAAAGATTTTTGGCCATAATCTTAACCTCTCCGCCACCACTCCCATCATGGGTCCTCATCCCCTTCTTGCTCCTGAGTGCTCTCCTCTGATCACTCCCTGCTTGCTATCTGAGCCTTCTTCCATTACCTAACTCAACTCACTCTTGGCTGCTTCTCTGCTCCTGGAGGAGATGGTCACTGTCAGGAGAAGTCACTGCACTCCTTTTTTAAAACAACTTTGTTGAGACATCTTTGACATATAAAAATTGTATATATCTAAGGTATACAACTTAATGTTTTGATATATATATATATATATATATATATATATATACATTGTGAAAAGATCACCATAATTGAGCTAAATAACTTATCTGTCACCTTTACATAGTTACCATGTGTATGGGGGGCTATTTTAAGATCTAATCTTTTAGCAAATTTTAGGTATATAATATGCCCTGACTTTAGCTATCAATCTTCTTTCCCAAGAAAAACCTATGTGGATGTAATTCAGTGCTTTGAACTAATTAAGTTCATAGGTGTCCTTGTTACTGTTATAATCAGCTTGCAGCAACCTTAACTCAAGATTACAAAACCTCAGCACAAAAGGATCCATTCTCACCAAATTTCAACTCTCAGTTCCACTGTACACAACATACCCAAGGATCCTAACATTGATGTATTCTTACATTCGTATCATATCTCATATCCTAACATATCCTAATATTGAAGTTTGCATAATGTGTGTATGTGTATGGGCGTGTGTGTGTGTGTGTGTGTGTGTGTGTATACATATATTTGTGGACACACAATTCCAAAAATCAGCATTATTTCCCCACATATACCAAGAATTTAACCGGATTTATTGTACTTTACAAACGATTAATTCAATATATGAATATATAGTTTACATGTGTATCTTTTGGCATAACAAATCTCTTAGTCATAAATTTCCATTGATAGTTCCATTCATTTAATGAACTATTTAAAATCTACTTGAAGGTCATAAATCTTAGGTAATCCACACAAAACCCCTAATGAAATATTCTCAACTTAAAAATCAGTACAGTGAGGCTTAGAGTTTTAACTAACCTGTCCACATCTGTACAGGGGAATAGTAGAAGAAGCATATCTAAGCAAAGTCTATATTTCTCAGAAATCCATTCTTTTCCCTTTGATAGCAAGCTGGTAACAAGACTGAAGTTAAACTTAAATATTGATCAATGTCAATATACAACAGAGAGAAAATACTTTCTTCTTAAATCCTTGAAGTTTAAACTGTCAACTTTTGACGTAATCATTCCTAAGGATTAGCAAACCTAATAGAAAAGTAGAAAATACCAGACATCTGTTCTGTGTCCACATACATTCAGCCACATAAGTACTATCTTTAGTAGTAAATGGTCCCCTATATGGTATGATTACAGTGATTCTGATGGAATTAGTCAATCAGCAAATATATACAAGAATAATACAACACATTGCTTAAACTGTTATCCTTTGAGGAGTCTACTTTATCAATATGAGAACATCGTTTCAGTATGAAGTTTTACACACACACACATTTTATGACTCAGTGACAGGCTTCATTAAATGACATACAATACAAACTCTTAGATTTGAAAAAATGATAAAACAATATAAGGTTCTGTTTGGGCTTTTGATATTACTTATTTCTGAACTTTAAAAAAATCTTTTCAAGTGTTAACTCAGAACAAATCATGAGTGACCATTAGTTTAACAAGGAAAGATACAGATTGAAGTTTTTCTGGAAGGAAACAAAAGACACATCTATCCACAAGAAAAGAAATCATTTTTGGGAACTGAAGTCTTGACCCCAAAACAAAACATACAATGGAGCATTACTATTACTTGGCTTTTTTTTTCTTTGACAAAAACCTAAAGATTATAAAGTGAAAGTCAGACAAGGGAGAAATTAGTGGTTAACTAGAATTCCATGGCAACACACCCACACTTGTGAAAGTATCACGGTTCTTTAAAGATTGTACATTATCAAACCCCATCTTAACATCTTGTTCTAAGAATGATGCAAAATGTCAATGATACCTGAGACCTAATGTCACTTAGGATTACTGGGGCATTAGAAGGAGGTGGTTCTGTAACAGTAAGAATTCCTATGATCAAGTACCTGCCCTCTTTTTTCCCTGGTGCTGCTGAATTAGGTCCCAGGTTTCAAGCAGCTAGTGACCTGAGAGCCCTAACCTGTCCTATTGCCGGAAATCATACAAGCTTGGGATTTCAAAGGATTGTAAGGTAAGGAGATGACTTGTGGAAGAACATAGGGATGTAGCTACTGGCAAGAGGGTTCAGTTGAAGCCCCATGGAAGCCAATTGTCTATGATTTTAAATTCTAGTTTGAGGAGTCTGGTCTTATACTACACAAGGGATTTTAGGAAATGGTCATGATGAAAGCAGTTTTGGGAAGGTTTATTTGGCTTCTTACCTAGAGAGAATCTTAAATCCAAAATACTTATAAGTAAAAAGCTGCATTAGAGGATTTTACTGACCAAGCATTTAATTAGATGACTGAGAATTGAAACACAAAATTAAAACATAAAATCAAATTGAACAAAGTCACAAATTTTAAGAATCTTTGGTCAATTTGTCCTTTTTACTATCTTTGGTACAATGTATGTAAAATATATTTTGAAGGGATATGAATATAAATGGAATTCACTATAATTTTATTAATGATCAGATATACAACAAATTGATGTTGCTTCAAGGGGACATATTGGCTAAAATTTAATCAGAAGGAAAGAAAGAATTGGATTTCTCTAATCTACCTAAGTCAACAGAAAATATAGGTAAGTGGTAATTTTTTTTAATAAAGACATAAAACCTGCTCTTTCCTAGCTTTTTAATCATTCCTTTGTAGAAATCTCTTGTCATCAACATATAAACATGTTGACTATTTTCCCATCCTGGACACAAAATAATTGCTAACACTTATTAAGCATTTACATTGTGTCAGAAATTGTTTTAAGTGCTTTACATATATTAACTCATTTAATCTTAAATCAATTCTACAAAGAAATTTGTATTTGTCTTGATTTTATAATAAGGAATCTGAGATACCAGGAGGTTAAGTAGCTTGCCCAAGGTCACACAATTACTAATTAGTTTCTCAGGCAGCCATGCAGTCTTTTAACTATTATACTAATTACCATCCTATTCTCTCACTCTCTTCAAGCTACCATTCTTATATTCTTTTGCCTTCCCTCTGTTACCAAACTTTCTCCCAAAATAGTCACATTCTTACCTCTGATTCACTCCTCATGATCTGCCTTCCATCTCTACTAGGGCACGGCAACGATACTTGTCTATGCCATCACGACTTCTTCATGGCTACATCTAAGAATACTCTTTGGTCCTTATGCTTCTCAAACTCTCTGCAGCATGTTTCACTTCTGAACACCCTGGAATGTTCTGCCTTCTTGTTTTCTCTAGCATCATCATATATATATATTTGGTGTGCCAAATTTGTTGGGTTTTTTTTCTGAATTTTCCCTCTAAGTATCCTTGTAGTACAATGGAGTATAACTCTACCCTTCTAAACATTTCCCACATTAATGTTGACCTTGACCGTGTGAGTTGCTTTGGCCAGTGGAATATGGGTCTTGAAACAAGCAGTGGTCTTGAATGTATTTGCACATTTTGGCTTGGTCTCTTGGGTTCCTGTGATCCACCAGGAAAAGAACATCCCTAAGAAGTAGCTTGCTAAAAACAATAAGGAAATACAGGGAGCAGACCTGAATTTAACCTACAACCTATAGTCATGCTGAGCTGATCCCAGATGAGTTCAGCAGAAAAAAAGCACTTGCAAAACTATGACTGTGAAATCAAATATTTAAAACCAAATGTTATAAACCACTGGGAAGTTAGAAGTTCAGCTCCACTACTTATGGGACTTTGATAAGGGACAAATAATTAAAATACATGTCTTAGTGTTCTCATTTATAAAGTTGGGAAAATAACAGTGTCTGCTTTGCTTGGGTTGTTGAGAAAATTAAGCACATGAAATAATGCAAGTGAAGTTCTTACCACAATGACATATAATATGAACCCTATTAATGCTTGCTATTATTATTATTACTCCACCAAAGAATGCTCTCCTTATCTCCAGGCTCAAATATGCTACTAGGAAGCTGCTCTGGGAGGTCTACTAAAAGACCTTAAAATCAACTGGTGCAATAATGAGCTCAGTATATTTCCTCTTTCAATGTACCTAACATTCAAAACGGCAATATGTTTCACATAGCTCATCAACAAGCAATCTAGAGGTCCTCTCTGACTTCCTCCTTACTTTTTTTGTCCAATCTGCAGTAAAAGTTCTCTAATTTTATCTTCTAAATGTCATCTATCCATCACCTTTTCTCCTTACTGCTACCACCTTAATTCACTTATTTTACTGTACCAGTCCCTATTTTAGTTAAGGCACTGCTAACCACGATAAGAGATAAAACTGTAAACCCGATAGCTTAACACAATCAAAGTTTATTTTCAACTCATAAAAAGGCCAAGTTGTGATTTCTTGGTTAGTGAATAATTTAGGATTTAAATTCCTTCCTTCATATGATACTATTTTCAGTACATGGCTTCCATGATCAATGGACTCACTCGTATCAGTGGAGTAAGCCAGTGAAGTGGAAAAGAACATAGATTGTTACATGTAGAAGGCTTTTTGGTTGAGAGATGGAAGTGGCTCATAACTTTCACTTATCTTACATTGAGAAGAAATCAGTGATATGGTCACATCTTACTTTAAGGAAGGCTGGGAGAGACCATTCAAGTGTATGCCAAGAAGGGAGAGGTAATGGGTATAATGAGCAGCTAGCCATGCAATCTTCTCGTTCCCTTACTGTTCTCCATGTTTCCAGTATTGGTTCTCCTACAGTCCAATTCCTGGCAGGATCCAGAGGGGTATTTTTGTTAAACCTAATTTGGATTATCTCACCCTATGTTTAAATTTCTCCAATGTCTTCCAGTAGTATTTTGACTAAAACCCAAACTCCCACCTTGACTTACAGAGTTCTCTGTCATCTTGCCCTTGTTTTACCTTTCTGAACTTGCCTCATGCCAATCTCTTTATCAGGTACTATGGTCTACTCAAATTAATTTACTTTCTGTTCCCAGACTGTTCAAACATATTTCTTCCTAGTCTTTGTATCAGCTCTTCTCTTTTCCTAGAACACTCTTCTATAATCTTTACATGTTTGGTACCTTCCTCCCACTAAGACCAACTTAAATGACACCTTTTCAGAGAAGCCATCCCTGACAACTCAAATCTAAAATAGTCACCAGTCACTTTCTAGTACATCAGTGTATTTTAACATTCTTCATAGAACTTCTAACAATTTGATTTGTTTCTTTCTGTCAGGTATCTACTTATTGTATCTATCTATCTAACTCTTCACCTCTGTATTTTTCTGACAGTAATGTAAGTAAGCAGAAATCCTTAGATGCTCTATTCACTACTGACCCCTGCAATCTAGAATGCTGGCACTGTTTGACACACAGTTAGTGTTCAGTAAACTGACTCATTAATGAAGTGTGTTAAACTTTCTATGCCCTGAGCTAGGACTCCAACCAACTCTACTGAGCTGAAAAAGACAAGTCTGTTTCTTACATTAACATTACAAAAGGTCCATGTGGCTGAAAACCAGATTACTAAGAAACCAACTGGTCAAATTATGCCTTAAGAACCACTTAGCTAACCAGTTTAATTGTGTCTTTTTCTCTTTTGAATGAACTTAAAAACGTGAAAGAGATGTCTAGGGGTAGAAAACATAATGTTTTTCTCTACTTAGTCAGCACTTTTTTCCCCAAACACATTTTATTTTTACATGCAGTGAAACCACTAAATTTTTAAGTCTGGAACAAAATATCTTCTTCAATTTAATGAATTAAATTACTCTGTTTGTATCAGGAAATCTTAGTGCAAATGTAGAACAAACTTATAATGTGTTATTTAAAAGTTAAAAAAGCCCACCCAGTACACAGTAGTACAAAGAAAGCCAAATTCTTGATACTTAAAACAATATGGGGCGTTTTTTTAATATTTTAAAAATTGTAATATAATTTGGTTGGTTAACTCAATGTAGAATGGAGACTTTCAATTTTGTTTCCTCTCCAATAGGATGCTTGTAGCGTATGATAAAAAAAAATCATAACAATTAATAGTTGCTGAGAACTTTAGATGTGCCAGTCAGTGTATATACATACTTTATAAGAATGAGCTTAAGAAACTGAGGCCTAATGAGGTTAAGTTACTTTCCTGAAATCAGAAAGCTATAAAGGGTAACTACTATACATAGTACAAATATAATTTACAAATCACAATTTAATGGCTATGCCCTGGGCTACTGAAAAACTGCAGCCAATGTGCTTTGTCTGCTAACAGTCATGCTATCTTAATTTTAAATACTAACATTTTACTAAGGCATTCTTCTATGTTTGCTCTACAACTATCATGCAGTACATCCTGTGTGGATAGCATAGGAGATTCTGACAAATCTACTCAGAATTACTTTCCTGGCCAGCAAGTCAACACATGCCCCAAGAGCTACCTATTGTGTTAGTCTCTGCGTGAAACTACCCAGAGAGAATAAATACACTTGGCTTTCAAGAAACTTGAAGTTTAAACAGACAGCACTGATGTAGTGTCAGTGCCAGTCCTGTTACCTATATGGAATTGTTAAATTTTGCTTCTGGCATTTCTATGCTTTGACCACTGTGGTTGCTTTCTTTTCTGACTTTGCTACTTCATCAACCACCCCCCCCTCGCCGCCAGCCTCCGCAACACCATTGCTTAAATACAGTAGAATATTAGAGCTGGATGCTATATTGGACCTTAGAAAATCATCAAATTTCATAATTTCAAATTTTGAAGGATTTTTTTTTTACAGTAATTTGGTTTAAGATCTTTCTTTTGTCAGTGAATCAAATCAGTTCAGAGAAGTTTGCCATTAGGAGCTGTGAAGACTAGAATATCAGCCTCTACTCCTGGAGTCATGGTCTTTCTGTCATATCACACTTCCTCATCCCACTACTTTTGGTTATCTGTAACTTCTTGGGATTCCTTGAACAGAGGTAATTCCCAAAGATATTATTATTCTCTAGGTAATTCCCAAAGACTACTATGGTTGCTTCCTTCTCTGATTTTGCTACTTTATTATTCTCCTCTCACCCTTTACAACACCAGTATTTACTTGACCTATTAACCTTATTATTAATGCTCTTTCTGTTTGCTTAGATATTATAAAAGTAGAAAAATAAATCCTAATGCATATATTAATGGAGGCCAAAGTCTGAAATACTTCTTTCTCTTTCTTAGCAAAAAATTTGTTTGTTTAAAAACATACCTTCTGAAGTCTCCAATGATTGGGATTTGGGGGAATACAGCAGAACAAAAGGAAATGTATTTTGGGGCAGTTATTTTTCAGAGCCCTTCAAATCACTTGGGGCACAGAGCTAGCTTCATATAGAAGGACACAGAGGCAAAGAAGCACTGATAATGTAACAGCCAGAAAGAGCTAAATAAACATGTGAATAAATATTTAAACTAGGGGTAGACATCACTCCCTGTGTTTTAGTATTTATGTCTCTTCTCTAATCACAAACTATTCTTTGTTTAGTTTTCTCTTCTGGTTTCAAGAGAAAGCATATTTCAAGAGGAGACATTTTAACATTTAACAATAAGGACATTTTCTACAGTTACTTTTTCAATTTTAACAGTTAAACATTTTTTAACTTGATTTCCAGGTCTGAAATTTATTATTGCCTTATGTCTAGTAAAGGCAAATGTACTTAATTCTAAAATTCTCACCTTCACTTCTGATTCTGTTATTATTTTTAATGTACATTAACACTAAAATTTGAGGAAAAAAGGTATATAGAATATATATGTACTAGTATATTGGTGAGCAATCTGTGGGTGTTTTGTTTTTTTTTTAATAAATTGAGTATCCAACATATTCAACATTCAAAACAAAATAAAATGCTTAATAATTTCCAAATCTCTTGGTGGAAAGATTAGTTTAACTTACAGGTCACAATTTTTAAAACAGTGTTCAGCTGGATGTTTACTAATTTGCCCAAAGCTTAAGACTATTATCTAGCAACACGAACTAGGGATAAAATTAGAGGAACAAGGGTAAACTCAGTAGTAACTTTAATTTAATCTTAAAACATGAAAAAAACTATTCCAGATGAGTCTCTACCCTATGTATACAGAATAAAGAGTCTAGACTCCTCTGCCTGACTTGAGGATCCTTACCTTGTTCCCCTTTTTGAGATTCTGTATTCCTGTGGCTTCTATAACACTCACTAACTTCTCACTTTGCTCCAATCTGGTCCTTCCTTATTACTTTTTACTATTTCCTTTCTCATCCTGCTGCTTAAATGTTAGCCTTGCCCATAGTTCTATCCTTCCTTCTCTTCTCATAGCAGTCTACATGCCCCCAAATTCTATTGCCACCTATATGCCGATGGCATAAATCTACATTTCCTGCCCCTCCTCAAGATTCCAACTGATATACAGCATTTCCTATTATGTTCTCTATTAAGATATCCCCAGAAACTTCAACCTCCAAAACCTTAAATTAGAGCTCACTAACCTTCTGCCAAACCTACTCTTTCCTCTCTACACTGTATTTTGATAATGCCACCACCACTTACCCAGTCCTGCAAGCAAAGAAATGTGGTTATTAGTCTAATCTTAGATTTCGTGCTTAATACTAACCCATCAGACTCAGTCATTAAATGCTCCTGATTCTCCATCATATCTCATATATTTAACCTTTATTCTTTTCTACAGCCATGACTTTAGTCAAGACTCTGATCTTCTCTTGCTTGGACTGTCAGTTCCGTCTATCTACTGCTGTGTCTATGTCTAGATCCTCCCATCCTCTTGTCCTGCCTAGGCAATTCTTCACATACATTACTACTGAGGCTATCTCAATAAGCCACACATTTAATCAAACTAAAACTCTTCAGGATCCCTATTGCTTTCAGAAATTCAGAAAGGAAATTCCTCAGCATATCTATGCCTGGAAGACTCTGACAAATTACTAGTTAACCTTCAAGAATTAGAATAAATGTTTTCTCCTTTGTGAGATTCTTGCCATAATGAAGCCGAAGGAACCACCTCCTTCTGGTAGCATTCTTGCTGTACTACGCATCTCTGTTTTTATATTTACCGCACTGTAGAATGATTGTATGTTTACATAAATGTATTGTCTCTGGATTTGAAGCTCTTTGAGGCCTTGGATTGTGGCTTTTTATCTTTGAGGAGATTGAACATAACTGTTCAGCATAAAAATATATTCATCTGGGAATACTGAGAAATAACAGAATTTGTTCAATTTGGAATATGACCGAACACTAATGTAGAGAGCATAAATTGGAAAGGGTAGAAAATGGTGACTGGGAAACAAGTAGGAAACTGGTTGCGATTATATAGGCACAGAAGAAATGACAGAGTCTTAAATAAAGACAGTGCTGAAGGTCTGTAGAAAGGGCACTGCTAAATTTTGAAGGAAATGACTATTTGTCTAGTCATAGAATTTAAATTCTGACATTCAGAAGATTTTTAAAAAATCTCTTTAATCACATTTTTATATTCAATTTGAAAGGCAAATATATTCATTGTGTTCTCCCTTCCCCAGATATTCTTTTGAATCACTGCTGTGCAAAGCAGATGCTCAGGAAGACGGACTGTGTTACTTGTGGTTTCAAAAAGGACATATTTCTTGATTTCAAAAAATAAGGCTAATAAAACAGTATGATCTATGAAAAAGTATCAGTAATTTGGAAATAAATATCTGTACAATAAAAGGAGCAGGTATTCTCTCTTTTTTAACATTCTCAAGTTATCAGATATCCCTTTGTATATAAGTAGCTTTATAAATGTTATCTGTATAAACTTCTAAACTACCAGAAGTTCTTTCTCTAATAATGCTATTATCAAATAAGATTGCAGATATTTTGGGGAGCTTTTTTCTTGGTTACTTGTATTGGTCTGATTTTTATGCTTAAATTTTCAACAGTTGACCGTCTAAAAACCTAGTGTCTGCAGATCTAATAGGTTTCTATGACATTTACAAACAAAGAATTATTTTACTAGCTTTTTACTTTTTCCCTAAGTTTTCATATTTTTATTAATTTTTCATTAAAATTTTAACATTTTTAGCTCTAATTTCCATTTAGGTTATCTGTGCCATAAAATTTTATAATGATTTCTATTTATTTATTTATTTATTTATTTTTATTATCTTATGTTAGTCACCATACAGTACATCATTAGGTTTTGATGTAGTGTTCCATGTTTCATTATTTGCATTTAACACCCAGTGCTCATTACAACACATGCCCTCCTTAATACCCATCATCAGGCTAATCCATCCCCCATCCCCTTCCCCTCTGGAAACCCTAAGATTATTTCCCAGAGTCCATAGTCTCTCATGGTTCATCTCCCCCTCTGATTTCCCCCCCTTCCGTTTTCCCTTCCTTCCCCTAATGTCTTCTGTACTATTCCTTATGTTCTACATATGAATGAAACCATATGATAATTGTCTTTCTCTGCTTGACTTATTTCACTTAGCATAATCCCCTCCAGTTCCATCCATGTCAATGCAAATGGCAGGTATTCATCCTTTCCAGTGGCTGAGTAATATTTCATTGTATTTATGGGCCACATCTTCTTTATCCATTTGTCTGTTGAAGGGCATCTCGGCTCCTTCCACAGTTTGGCTATTGTGAACATTGCTGCTACAAACATTGGGGTGTATGTGGCTCTTCTTTTCACTACATCTGTATCTTTGGGGTAAATACCCAGTAATGCAATTGCTGGGTCATAGGATAGCTCTATTTTTAACTTTCTGAGGAAACTCCATACTGTTTTCCAAAGTGGCTGTACCAACTTGCATTCCCACCAACAGTGTAAGAGGATTCCCCTTTCTCCACATGCTCTCCAACATTTGTTGTTTCCTGCCTTGTTAATTTTTGGCATTCTAACTGGTGTAAGGTAGTAGTATCTCATTGTGGTTTTGATTTTAATTTCCCTGATGGCTAAAGATGTTGAACATTTTTTTCATGTGTCTGTTAGCCATTTGTATGTCTTCTTTGGAGAAGTGTCTGTTCATGTCTTCTGCCCATTTTTTGACTTTATTTGTTTTTTGGTTGTTGAGTTTGAGACATACTTTATAGATCTCGCATACCAGCCTTTTATCTGTAATGTCATTTGCAAATATCTTCTCCCATTCTGTGGGTTTCCTCTTAGTTTTGTTGACTGTTTCCTTTGCTATGCAGAAACTTTTTATCTTGATGAAGTCCCAACAGTTCATTTTTGCTTTTGTTTCCCTTGCCTTTGGAGACGTGTCATGAAAGAAGTTGTTGTGGCTGATGTCGAAGACGTTACTGCCTATGTTCTCCTCTAGGATTGTGATAGATTCCTGTCTCACATTGAGGTCTTTCATCCATTTAGAGCTTATCTTTGTGTATGTTGTAAGAGAATGTTCAAGTTTCATTCTTCTGTATATAGCTGTCCAATTTTCCCAGCACCATTTATTGAAGAGACTGTCTTCTTTCAATTGGGTATTCTTTCCTTATTTGTCAAAGATTGGTTGACCATAGAGTTGATGATCCCTTTCTGGGCTCTCTTTTCTGTTCCATTGATTTATGTGTCTGTTTTTGTGCCAATACCATGCTGTCTTGGTGATCACAGCTTTGTAAAATAGCATGAAATCAGGCAACGAGATGCTCCCAGCTTTGTTTTTCTTTTTCAACATTTCCGGGGCGATTTGGGGTCTTTTCTGGTTCCATACAAACTTTAGGATTGTTTGTTCCAGATTTTCAAAAAATTCCAATAGTATTTTGATAGGGATGGCATGAAAGTATAGATTGCTCTGGGCAGCATTGATATTTGAACTATGCTCATTCTTCCAATCCATGAGCATGGAATGTTTTCCATCTTGTGTGCCTTCTTCAATTTCTTTTATTAAGTGTTCTCTAGTTTCTAGAGTATAGCTCCTTTACTTCTTTGGTTAGGCTTACTCCTAGGTAGCTTATGGTTTTGGGTGCTATTGTAAATGGAATCGATTCCCTAATTTCTCTTTCTACAGTTACATTGTTAGTGCATAGAAAAGCAACTGATTTCTGTGCATTGATTTTGTATCCTGCCACATTACTGAATTGCTGTATGAGTTCTAGTAATTTGGGGGTGGAGTCTTTTGGGTTTTCCACATAAAGCATCATGTCATCTGTGAAGAGACAGAGTTTGACTTCTTCTTTGCCAATTTGAATACCTTTTATTTCTTTTTGTTGTAGGATTGCTGAGGCTAGGACTTCTAGTACTATGTTGAACAATAGTGGAGAGAGTGGGCATCCTTGTTGTGTTACTGATCTTAAGGGAAAAGCTTTCAGCTTTTCCCCATTGAGAATGATATTCGCTGTGGGCTTTTCATAGATGGTTTTTATTAAATTGAGGAATGTTCCCTCTATTCCTACACTCTGAAGAGTTTTAATCAGGAAAGGATGATGTATTTTGTCAAATGCGTTTTCTGCATCAATTGAGAGGATCATATGGTTTTTGTCTTTGCTTTTATTAATGTGTTCTATAACATTGATTGATTTGTGAATGAATTTGCACCCCAGGAATAAATCCCACTTGTTCCTGGTAAATAATCATTTTAATGTACTGTGGATCCTATTAGCTAGGATCTTGTTGAGTATTTTGGCATACATGTTCATCAGGGATATTGGTCTGTAATTCTCCTTTTTGATGGGGTCTTTGCCTAGTTTGGGGATCAAGGTAATCCTGGCCTCACAGAACGAGTTTGGAAATTTTCCTTCTGTTTCTATTTTTTGAAACAGCTTCAGGAGATTAGATATTATTTCTTCTTTAAATGTTTGGTAGAATTCTCCTGGGAATCCATCTGGCCCTGGACTCTTGTTTTTTGGGAAGTTTTGATTACTGCTTCAATTTCATTTCTGGTTATTCGTCTATTAAGATTGTCAATTTCTTCCTGTTTCAGTGTTGGTAGTTTATAGGTTTCCAGGAAGGCCTCCACCTCTCCCAGGTTGCTTAATTTATTGGCATATAGTTGCTGATAATAATTTCTAACAATTGTTTCTATTTCCTCAGCGTTAGTTGTTATCTCTCCCCTTTCATTCATAGTTTTATTAATTTGGGTCCTTTCTCTTTTCTTTTGGATGAGTCTGGCCAGAGGTTTATCGATCTTATTAATTCTTTCAAAGAACCAGCTTCTAGTTTTGTTGATCTGCTCTACCATTTTTCTGGTTTCTATTTCATTGATCTCTATTCTTGTCTTTATTATTTCTCTTCTCCTGCTTGGTTTAGGTTTTATTTGCCCTTCTTTCTCCAGCTCCTTTAGGTGTAAGGTTAGCTTATGCATTCAGGATTTTTCTACTTTTTTGAGGCTTGGATGGCTATGTATTTCCCTCTTAGGACTGTTTCTGCAGTATCCCACAGGTTTTGGACCAATGTTTTTTCATTGTCATTGGTTCCCATGAATTGTTTAAGTTCTTCTTCTTTTTTTTTTTTTTTAAAGATTTTATTTATTTATTCGACAGAGATAGAGACAGCCAGCGAGAGGGGAACACAAGCAAGGGGAGTGGGAGAGGAAGAAGCAGGCTCATAGCGGAGGAGCCTGATGTGGGGCTCGATCCCATAATGCCAGGATCATGCCCTAAGCCGAAGGCAGACGCTTAACCGCTGTGTCACCCAGGCACCCCTGTTTAAGTTCTTCTTTAATTTCCTGGTTGACCCAAACATTCTTTGGCAGGATGGTCTTTAGCTTACAAGTGTTTGAATTCCTTCCAAATTTTTTCTTGTGATTGAGTTCCAGTTTCAAAGCATTATGGTCTGAAAATATGCAGAGAATAATCTCAATCTTTTGGTATAGGTTGAGACCTAATTTGTGACCCAGCATGTGGTCTATTTTGGAGAAAGTTCTGTGTGCATTCGAGAAGAATGAGTATTCCGTTGTTTTAGGGTGGAATGTTCTGTATATACCTATAAAGCCCATCTGGTCCAATGTGTCATTCAAAGCTCTTGTTTCTTTGTTGATCTTCTCCTTAGATGATCTGTCTATTGGTGACAGTGGAGTGTTGAGGTCTCCCATTATTAAAGTATTATTATTAATATGATTCTTTATTTTTGTTAACAGCTCGCTTATGTAGTTGGCTGCTCCCCTGTTGGGGGCATAGATATTTATAATTGTTAGCTCTTGTTGGATAGACCCTTTAAGAATGATATAGTGTCCCTCTGTATCTCTTACTACAGTCTTCAGCTTAAAATCTGATTTGTCTGATATATGAATTGTTGCCCCAGCTTTCTTTTGAGATCCATTGGCATGAAAAATGACTTGCCATACCCTCACTTTTCTTAAATCTGGAGGGTTATCAGAATCATCTGGAGAGTTTTTTCAATATGCAGATTTCCAGGCCATGCTGGGAACAACTGAATATATGACTATGGCTTAGTTTCAGAATTTTCAGTAAGCTTCCCAATAGTTTGGTTATGGTCATCCAGATTGAGGATCAAAATGTCTACTTTTAAGGGAACTTAAACTTTTCGAATTTATCTTCTTTTAAAATTAGCTAAAAGCTATTTCTGAATGACATATGTATGGAAAGAGAGAAGAAAATGTGTGATTTAATATTATTGAACAAGTATTATAAAAATGCAGAATCCTGGATGCTGCTAACTAATAATTCCTTATAAGGAAAAGAAATTATAATTTTGTGGTCACACTTATGCAATGTGCTGGGCATTAGCAAGAAACCCACCAAGTCTAATCATACAAATTTGTCTCACTAGTTAATTAATTTGGGAGATCAGATGAGACAAAACTCTCAGTTCGCAACTAGTTGAATATTTCAAGCAGGGTCATGCTTTCAAGGTTTCAACTTCAGTACCAGTCAGAACACAGAAACTAAAAATATGTCCATGGTAAGCTGAAATAAAAGTATATGTGACGCATTAGAGTCCATGGAATTAGGCCAAAAACCACTAACTAAAAGTAAACTGCCGTCACTTGAGCTTTGGGATTGTTTTGAAAAGCACACACAAGGTCTCTGGGCTGCTGTGCCCAATCCCACCATGCAAATTTTAACTGTCTTTCTCTTAGATTTATATTCTCCCCTCCCCACTGTCATACACATAGGGATACGGGGGTGAGGTCAAAGCACACATGTGTTTGCTTATCAGTGAAGGTATACTGAAGAAAGAAAACACCTTTGGTGTTGCAAGCATGTTGATGTGTCAGTGTGTGCATGGCTGCTCCTGGGGAAACCTTCCTATAGCTCTCTGTACTTTCCCTAAGGGCATAATAGTGTGTGACCCAGGACCTCTTGCCCAAGAGAAATGAGGCCAAGTAATGAAGAGGACACTCATCTTCAAGTAAGGAAAACCTGGCAAAATTGCCCTGGGAGGCTCTAAACTTTAACCTGCAAGCCAGTAGGTGTGCTAAGATTTATATTCTGCCATAGTTTTGGTTAACTGTAAAGTAAATTTTGACTGTCCTGGGGGTTACAAAAACTGTTACATATATATATTTTTTTAATTTAAAAACTGTTGCACAAAGCTTCCACTGTCTTTTTTTGTTGGTTTATTTTGATCTTTTCTATCAGTGGGAAAAAAATCTTTCTTATCCTCTTTCCTCTGTCCTTCGCCCACTCACATAAGAGCATTGTCTTTGCTAAGTAAACTCGATTTCCTGAGCTCAAAGGAGAAAAGATGAGAGCTATTTTTCTTTTATCCTTGGCTGAAAACAAAGAGATTTGCTCATTAAATTGGATTGGGAGTCATTTCTATATATGCCACCTTTAAGTATAAACTAGACAACATTCTTGGAGGATAAATGTGAAAGAGCTTAGTACAGGGTCACAAACAGAGTCAGAAAGCCCAGGGTCTTTTTTCCATTCTACCATGTATAGACTTGGATGTTAGGCCAGTCACTTACAGCAGATGCTATTAGTGCTATCAGTGGCTTCACCACTTTAGTCCATACCTCTCCCACTTCCAATATCCAGCACCCACATCGCTTTACCTGAGACTTTCTCTGGATGCCAGTGCCCACTCTGTGTCACACCTGATTCTGAAAGCTGCCTCCACCAGTACCTGACAACAGTACTGGTCACTATGATAACACCTTATCTTTCTCACCCCTTGCGTGGCACACTCTGAGGCATGTGTTCCACACTGTTTCCTGGAGTTCCCCAGTAAGGTCCAGTTTCCCACACTGGTAATTTGCTTGATAACATATTCTTCCATGTATCACTTCCCCATTTCCTCATTAATGTTTCCAGAGATCAGCTGGCCTGCTTTTGGGAGAGAATAAACAAAGACAGGCTTTTGCTACATTAAAAAGCAAATAGACAAGCCAGCAGAATTACATAACCGGCCAGCCAGATGGCAGGAAGAATCCCAGTGCTAGTTGTAACTGCAATGGTGATAATCTTTGGTGTGCTCCAGCAAAATGCTAACTCACTTGTGAAGATCTGGGATAAAGTACAGATAGAAGAATGTATTTATGCATACTATTTGACAGCTATGGGGACAATGGTAATTATAAGAGCTATGGAGTTGAGTGATTATTGTTAGGCCATTATAATGCTTAAAGAAAGAATGACAGTGTCATTTGAGCTTATTTTCAACTCAGGAGAGGGTATGAAGGCCAGAAATTCCTCATGTAGCATTTAAATAGACATGTATCTCCTATAATTAGAGGAATATGCTGTAAGTTAAGCTTTATTGTTAAAAAGACTAAAACACTGAACTAGGAAGTCATTTACGCTAAAGTAAGGCCCTGTTAAGAAAACAATGTGATTATGGGATATGTGGTAGGGACATGTGGGTGGAATGCATTGGTAACACCGAACTCCCAAATTCATTTGAATCCTAAGAGAGGTGTCTACTACTTCTAGCAGTAGGGTCAAGTCTCAGTATGACTTGGTTAGAGAAGTATTGTCCCTTTTATAAAAGAGATTATTCACCAAAAATCTGTAGGAGCTTGATATTATATACCAGCAAAAACTGGGAGAACATGCCTAGGAATCAGTCTCAAGAATACTGAAATAAAAGGAGTAGAAAATAAGGTTGGATACACACACACACATACACACACCACATCCATAAAAAGATCTAGATCGGGTGAGCAGGAGGCTGACATTTACAGCTATGATGGAAATTTAAAAGTTCTCAGCCAGTTTTTGGAGCAGAATCAGTTCAAGACCCAAAACCATCAATTAGGAAAGTTGAGTCCAGCTGTAGAAGGACTCTGCCACATATAGCAAATACATAAGTAGCAATTCCCCAATATTTACTTCAAAATACCAAGGTCTCTGTACAATGGGAGAAAATATTCACATCTTTTGAGGTGTGTTGGATACCAGGGGACCTAAAATACCATTGTACACTGACTTTCTTAGGGTATACAGATGTCAGTTAATAAGCAGAATCCTGGCCCAAGCCTATCTCATAGTGGATCCATTATGTTCATGGATCCATCCTATGATTATTTCCCAAGTCCTTGAATGCAGAATCTGGATAGATATACTTAGCAATAAACAGAACCTTGAATTGATTTCCAAATCTTTATAATAAGAACCATTATGGTAGAGAAGACCAAGTACAAGTCCACAAAACTGCTTCATTCTCCTTGTCCAAGGATGCAAATCACATGTAATATGGCATCCTGGGCTGAATGGCAGAGATTAGTGCCACCATCAAAAATGTAATTATTCAGAGATGATCATCTCTATCAAATCTTCAACTAACTCATCATTCTAGTTTTGCAAAAATAGGCTAGGTCATGGCAGATGACAACCAACTGGCCACAAACTTAGTTAAGTAATGTTTCCATTTGCATTTGCTGTGCTAAATGTGGCATTTTTTCTATAGCATATTAAGCCTCTAATACATGGTATACAACTATTGAACTGGCAAATGCTTTCGTTTCAACACCCATCAGAAAGGAGGATCAGCAGTTCAGATTCATGTGGTTGGACAGTAGCATCTGCTCATGATCATGCCTTAGGACTGTTAGTTCTCCTACTTTCTAATACAATATAATGTGGAGGGATCTTGATCATTTGGATATCCTGCAGAGCATTACACTGATCCACTATATTGATGACAGCATGCTACTCAGGCTTGAACAGCAGCAAGTGATAAGGAAAGCTATGCTGTGACGTGTCTGACAGGGAGTGGGAGACAAATTCTATAATGATTCAAGGGTGTACCACATTGGTGAATTTTGTAGGAGTCCAGTTGCCTGGCACATGCCAGAATATATGCTCCAAGGTAAAGAACAAGTCATTGTATTTTGCACCTCAAACACTAAGGGAAAAACACAGAATTTAATGGTCTCTTTCCATTTTGAAGACATTTTGTTCATACCACATTTAGAAATGTTATATTTGGAATTAAGTCTAGTTTCAGGAATAGGTAGACTAGACCTCCATGTTGCACTGACACCTCTCTCTCAGCTCACACCTATGGCCTCATAGGGATTTCTGTATGGTGGAGCTGAAGAAAAATCTGGGCATGGCTCATTGATAGGCCATTACAATAAACTGTTGGGAGCTGAAAATGCCCCACTACATTCTCACTCAGTGATTGCCCTGAAAGTCAATAATATGGGGAAATCCTTCCAGTGAGCAGGGCTTTGAGCATTGCATCTGACCCAAGAAGAGAGAAGAGAGAGTTGGTCCAAGATAAGGATATATACGGATTTCCAAGCAGTGGCAAATGACTTGACTCTGGGGTTAGGGACTTTAGAAAGAACAGGATTGGAAGACTGGAAATAATAGTGTCTAGAGAAGAACTAAGTGGAAGGAATTATAGCATTAGACACAGAGTATGTAGATCTTTGTTTCTTATATAGATGTCCTCTGTAGTAAAGACAATTAACTACCAAATAGGTAAAAGTTCCTGTCTAGTGGATAAAGTTTTTTTTCCCCCCACTGGCCCAGGAGAGTAGAAGTTATTGTAGTACAGATGTAGGCTATGTAGGCTATGCATGTGCTTTCTCTGATGAGGCTGCTGTAGTTACTGCCTGTGTTGACTGACTAATTTGTCATAATCAAAGACCAACAGTGATCACTTGATATGACAGAATCCTTTGAGTAAACTAACCAGCCATTTGGCTGCAAGTTGGTAATATCTGACCCTTTTCTGCCCAGAAAGGGCAGTAATTTGTCATTGATAAGATTGATAAACATTGTGAGGATGGGTTTGCCTTTTCTGCCTTAGCATTTTACCCAGCAATACTATTCAGGCCTCAGAGAATGGGAGATTTATCATCATGGAATCTTGTATAACATATTCTTGAATGAAAGGACCCATATTACAGCAAAGGAAAGGTGACTAAAAGTACATGACTATGAGATATCACTTATTTTATAGTATATTGCATGACTCCAAATCTGATGGCCTGAGGAATGTTGGATTCATCTCATAAAGGCACAAATAAACCACAGGTTTGTGGATGACACTCTGTGGGACTGGGATTCTATCTTTTAAATACCGGTGGCTATTACATGATGTTGTTGCTCTAACAGCTAGAATACATGACTCTGTAGATCTAGAAGTAGCCCCTTTTATTGTCTCTCCCAGTGGCCCACTGGGTGATCTGTACTTGCCATACTCAACTTTCAATTTTGCTGTATAAGAGCTACTGATTCCCAGAATGCAGGATGAAGGGATGCTTTTACAAGACGTTGACTGTGTTATAATGAATTTCATTTGCAAAAACAAACTGCAGGCCAGATTTAGCCCATGGGCTGTAGTTTTCCAATCCCTGCATGAAATTATTCCTAAATTTCCTTAATGGTCTAAAATTCTGTTTTGTATGCCTCTATATTCAGGAAACATTTTGAAAAGTCCTTCAAGTCACAAGAGATTAACAATATTTCTATAAGGAGATTAGAAAGTTTATAAAAAGCATACATAATCTAAAATTATTGCTAAGACTTTGTATTTCAAACTTAGGTGTCTAATGGTGAAAACAATGTATAATAATTTAGACTATCTGTAGTAGTGAATATAATTATTTGTGAACATGTAGTATTAAAGTATTGACAATTAAGTTGAAAACACAATTTGAAAAATAATATCCACTAGGGAATTATTCTTTTTTTCAAATAGCAGGACTTGTTGACAATATTAGTCTGCACAAGCTTAATAATTACTCCCTGAATCAAAATGAAATCACTTCCAGCTTACAGTGCTCAGAAGAAATACTACATGTAACACATGTAATAACTTAGAAGCATGAAAAGGTTGTTGTTTAAAGCCTGATGCTATAATAAAATCAATTATGTAAGTAATGTAAGAGACATTGCTTGATTCCAATAAAAATAAATGTGGTTTGTGCAAATCATTACTTTCAAATTGCTAAAAATAAATTAAATATTGAAGTGCCAAGTAAAATACATTGCCATAAATCTTTAATAAGGAAGATGAAATGTATGTTCAAGGCACTGAGAATTCTAAAAAGCAAATCTCTGCAGAATAAGCAACTGTAAATTAACAAAATCCCTATGTGTATCATCTTCCCTCCCCTTCAACTTTTATCCAGGCAGAATACTTAAAAGGATGAAATACAATGGAGCAATCTAGAAATTAACAGATAAAGCTATGGAACAAATAATTATAATAAGAAGTGAAATTTGCTCAAGTACAGTTTTTAAAGCTTTAAACAATATTGATAATGTAAATGTGATTAATTGGTGGGGAAAGGAAACACATGGTCTTTGGAATGGCTGCCTCCTCCCTTCTTATATTCATAAGTTGTTCAACAGAAAATTTTCACTTTCATCCAATTGTGTGCTTATGCATCCTTTTTTCCATATATAGGATAGGTTACATTATAAAGACTTAAAAGTATATGAAACATCCCAAGTAGTTTCTTATATTCATTTGGAGGCACTCTGTATATTTTTTATTGTCTGTAGGTATAAAGTAGTGTGTATCTCATAAAACTCTTTATTGAAATTCAACTTAGTGCTGCAATATATCCACAAAACGTACATACATGCTGTGGAAGTTGCCATTTTTGTCTTTCCTTTTTAAATTGAAAGTGTTCCCTTTATCCTCACTTCTTTTTTCTACAATTTATCATATATGTCAGGTAAACATCTCTTAATAAGTTTATAAAGTAGGCATTAATCTTGTTTTTTAAAAAAATAAGTGATGAAGAGGTTCACATGGGGAGAAAACAGAGGGTTTGCAAATTAATCAATAAGAGCTTCATGTTTTCCTTCAATGTAAAAAGTTGGATGTGTTTTTATACTTATCTAAGAGAATCAATTTGCTATTAATTCTGAAAAAAGACAAGACTGATGAACTACACTTTTATTTTCTATGACCATATTTCCACTTCACATGCTATAAAATTAGGTAGAGAAAAATCAGTATTTTATGTTTATATTGAGATTTGTTGTGTAGACAATAACATTGGACATAAAACCATTATTAGAATTCCCTAATTATGGGTAATCACAATGAAAAACAATGTATTGTTCTTCTACCAAATCAAAACTAAAACATTACCATTTCTAGTAATGAAATGTGGGGTCTAAAAAGTAAAAAAACAAATATGTACCCAAAATGATAGGAGAAAGATAGAGGGCCAGCTGTCTGGTGATGAAATCACAGTTATCCTCAAAGATTATGAAGCATTTACTGTATCCATGTTTGATTGATTCTGATCAGAAAATATCAAAGATGAGAAAGGATAAGTTTATTCAATTTGAATATCAAATCAATCATTTCAGTTAAAATCTCTTTGGAAAAAGTAGTAGTTGTTTGGAAGCTGAGAAGAGTGAATTTATGAAGAAAAACTTATTCTGCAGACATACGCAGCCAGGTAAAAATATGCAAGGAAATACAGTTGGGAAAAATAACAAAAGGACAATTTTAAGAGTGCTGCTCACATAAAGATATGGAGAGGTGAAATATCTATATGTGATGGATGTGAATAGCTTAAGAACGGTGGGAAGATTTTTCTGTAATTCAATAAAATAGTTAAAATTGGATTCAAAGGCACTGAGGAGGTAATTTAAAAAGAAAAGAGGGAGAGAATGCCAATGCAATGAAGGAAATTGGTTTAAGAAGTGATCAGTTAACAGAAAGCCCTAAGGAGGGAAGCAGAGTTATCAGAGTAATTGAGGCAAGACACAGTGAACATGCTAATGATAAAAGAAAAATATGGAATAGGCAAAATCTAAATCTGCAGAAACAAAACAAGACTTAATTTCATTTTTTGAAATAATACTTTATCGTTCTACATTTCAACATTATTTGTGCACATTATTGTTAGTTTTATTAGCACAGATGGTAATACTATATTCTTAACCATGACACAGCAGGATTGCAAAGAAAAGTGTTCTGAGAAGTCCTGTGGTTTCTGTTCCTTTATAGTTAATAACTTATTAATATCTTCTCCTCAGAGAGGAACAAGACAGGCAAAGGAAATAACTATTCCTTCTGGGGGGATGGAGCGAATAATTAACAAAGTTCAAAAGTTGTGGAGAAACTTTGAACTTTCCAGGAAAACTCATTGAGCAGGAAAACTAATTGCTTTGCAATTGCAAAAACTTCAAATTAATACAGAACATAACACATAGTCAGTTAGCGCTTTGTAAACCTTGAAAGACAGCTTCAGTGTATTATCTCCTTCCATCCTCCGCATACCTTTGAATGGTTGGCAGGTATCATCTTATTTTACAAAGACACCTTTGGCCAGTTGTTGCCCCAAAGATAATAGAAACTCCTTAATCTTGGTACTCAATGTCCTTTTCTAGTTCCTCCCACATTCGCTTACAACTTTTACCAGCTTCCTACATCCAAATGGACTCCTCCACACTCTATGACTGCATATCTCACTTTTCCATGTCCATACCTGTGGCAAAGACACTACTATGTACTGACCAAACTCGTTTCCTTTTCCTCTTTAGAACCCAGAGTTTTTGCTGATAAATGAGACCATGTGACCATGTTCTGGCTAATGAAGAACCGGAAGAAATCATATATACAACTTCCATGCCTGTTTTCTGAAATCTTGTACTCAATCTGCCATGCAAGTGCTCTATTTCCTTGTCTTTCTTTTCCTGATACAGAGAATGTCGTGGAGGATTCCAAGGACATAGACTTTCTGGCACCTGGATTTCTGTGTCACCCCTTGGAAGACTGCCTCCTGAATACTGAAGTATACTGCCATATGAGCAGGAAGTACACTATTACTATATTAAGCCACTAATATTTGGGGTTACTGTTATAGCAGTAAGTCTGCTCTAATATTAAATTTTACTTGTTTGTTTACTTATTCAGATAGAAACTGTATTTTCCAACCGAGTTCAAGTTAACCTGCTCCAGGAAAACTTTTCTGACCACTTCAGCACTTCTTGATTTTCCCTATACTTCATCAGTTCTGTTTATTGTTTAGTGTGTGTAACTCCATCTTTAAAAGTCAGGTTTATTGATATATAACTCAAATAATTTAAAAAATCTTCTAGAAGTTCAGATCATTGAGTTTTAATAAATGCAGATGGTCATGTAACAACCACTATAATAAAGATCTAGACTATTTTCATTACCCCTAAGAGTTGTATCATTGCCCTTTTCCATCATTTCCCTCCCCGCAACTAGTCCTTGGCAACCAATGATGTGTTTTTGGTCCCTATGGTTTTGCTTTTCTAAAATGTAATATAAACTGGGGTGCCTGGCTGGCTCAGTCAGTGGAGCACTCAACTCTTGATCTCAGGGTTGTGAGTTCAAGACTTATGTTAGATAATATTCCCTTGTATGGATGAACCACAATTTGTTTATTCATTCCTCAGCCAAGGAACATTCACCTACAAGTCTATGTATGGTTGTATGATTTCATTTTTCTCACATAAATGCCTAGAGATGGAATGGTTGGATTATATACAAGTATAAGTTTAAATTTTTAAGAAACTGCTAAACTTTGTTTTTTCAAAGCGGTTGTACCATTTTGTATTCCAAACATTAGTGTATGAGTTCTGGCACCTCAATAACATCACCAACACTTAATATAGTCATTCTTTTAATTTTAGCCATTTTAATAATTGTATAGTAATATCTCATTGTGATTTTAATTTGCATTTTGCTAATGATTAATGTTTCTACTGATATGGGTATTTTTTCTTGTGCCTATTTTGCCATTCATAGATCTTCTTTGATGAAAATCAATTTTCTTTGATTTTAATTGAGTTATATTTTTCTCTTTTTAAATGGAGGATTGAGAGTTCTTCGTATATTATGGATATGTCAATTTTCACATATATAATTTGCAACTATTTTCTCTCTGTTCATGGCATCTATTCATTTTCTAATAGTGTCTTTGAAAGAACAAATTTTTAAATGTTTTTTCCTATTTTAAGATTTGATGATGTCCAATTTATCAATTTTTTTATTTTGTGGATTGTATGTTTTCTATCATATCTAAAAACTACTTGCCTAATTCAAGATCACTAAGCTTTTCTGTTATGATTTCTTCCAAGACATTTTACAGTTTTGAGTTTTGCATTTAGATCTATGGTTCATTTTGAATTACTTTTCTACATATGATGTGAGTTATTGGTAAGAGTTTATTTTTATATATAAATATCCAATCTTGGGGAACATCACTTGTTGAAAAAGCTATTATTTCTCCACTGAATTTGTACCTTCGTGATAAAAGTCAATTTTCCATATATGTAAGTGTGGTCAATTTATGGACTTTATCCTAATCCATTTTTCTACTTTTCTACTTAATACCATGACCACATTGTCTTGATTACTGTAGCTTTTAATAATAAATCCTGTAATCAGGTAGTATTAATTCTCCAAATCTATTCTTTTGAAAAATATTTTTGGCTATTATCAGTCCTTCATATTTCTGTATGAATTTTAGAATGAACTTTTTATGTTCTACAAAACAAGTGCTGCTAGAATTATTATTGAGGTTGTACTGTATATATAGGACAATTTTAAGAGCACATGCAGGATGCTTTAGGGGCCAGACAATTAACTATGGCCCAGAGTAGGGGGAGTAGTATTCATCCCACAGTTTCAAAGGCACTACCATGTGGTTTTGGCAGAAAGGGTTCTGGGAAATACAGTGTTGGTAGCACCAAGAGAGAGCACCTCCCAGCAAACATGGCACCATTTCTACTGGGGACACTGGCAATAGGAGCCTGGCAAAACTCTGCCTCCAAGTGACTTCACAAGCAGTAAAAATTGACCAAGCAGTTAGGAACTAGATAAACAGAAAGCTTTCTGTAAGCTCAGAGGAGATGTCCTGGTGTTTCCCAGCAGGGACTGAGTGGTTCTCTGAATGTAAACTGGAGGACCTGTACTAGGGAGGTGCATCTAAGAGTCCATGACATAATACCCAGATTATCAAGAAATAAAAATACAATGTGAGATTATCCTAACTCATCATCATGAAAAATAGGGTAACAGAAGACCCTCATATAAAAATGAAGTAATGTATGTGGTCAAACTTTGCAGAAATTGTAATGTTTTATAAAGTTGCAATTCATTATTTATATTGATGTATTAGTTAATATACATTTAAAGCTATGCAAAGAGTGATCATATATTTTTGTCATTTGATTACATAAATGACAATTAAGCAAACAGGAATTATTATTTCTATTTTACAAAGGCATGAGCTGAGATTCAAAGGGGAGAGTGATTTGCTCAAGACCACACATTTGGTCAGTAGCCCAGACAAAATCAGGTCTTTTGAATTCTAATGTAAAGTTCTTTCCATTCTACTAAGCTCATCTCATTAAGAATGGATTTGCAATGCCAATTTTATTATCAGCTAACAATATTTGTGACAATATTTCTGGAGTCTTCACTTTTGTATGGGAATTGAAAAGAATATATTTGGAGAATCAGGAATACAGAGTTTACTTTTAATTTTTACTTACTTTTTAAAACTGTATTATAATAGATTATTATATATTGTACCTTTACTTTCATTGGTATTATGTAGACTTCATACTCTAAATACATTAAAGCATTTCAAAGTTAAGTGAGTTGGGTATTGTTGTTTGAAATCAGAGGTAAAAACATGGTCATTTCCCTCATTTCTGACACATTTTGGCTTAATATTAAGTGAGGAAAATCTGCCAAATTGCTGTTGGATTGCAGTACTCATTTTAAAAAGTGAAAAATTACTTATATCCTTTTGCAAGACATTAAGGATGGACATGTTTTCATTGTTCTTCCTCTGACCAGCCTGTGTTTAGGTTTAAAAGGCTTATGTTTTGGTTTTATCTTGCTTCCAAATAATAAATTTCTGGTTTGGGGTTTAGACAAGTTTAGTTAGGCAATGCATCTTAATACCCACACCTAAACATATTTCCAGGCTAACCAGATGTTAACACTCTCATGCCTTTAAGCCTTATGACAATGACAGTGATATGTGGCTCCAGAGTTAAGCTTTAAATATTTATGCTTAATTTTTTAAGAAAACAGATCATTTTTGAACATTCCTCACAAGCTTTTTTTTTTAAATGAGAGTATTATATTATAAAACAACGATTCATTGAGCTAAGACATTCTGAATAGTATCTTTCTCTCCACTCATAAGGCCAACATCATTCACAGGAAAGAACGATTTTGTTCACAAAACAATATGTTAACAAACATACATTGAATACCTACTATGTACTCAGTACTGTGCGTGGTGTTGTAGATTGTAAAATGAAAGCTGCTAGAAGTGCAGACAGACAAGTGCTCTGATGATCATATGGGATGATTAATGCTGTGATAAAGGAAAGCACAGAATGCTTTTAAGGGGAAAAAAAAAGTAGATCTTTCAATCCAGATGAGGGAGAGAGTTTCCTAAGGGGATCATCAGGGGTTATCCTTGAAATAACTGAAGCTACAGTAGGAGTTAAGTGATAAATGGAATTCCAGGCATAAAGAACAACACGTACAAAGGCTTGGAGGCAAGCAAGTCAGGAAGACTGCAGTAAACTGCAAACCATTAGAGAGAAGGGATCTTAGGGCTTCTGCCGGAGGGCCTTGCTGATGATTCTGCAAGGCAGGCGGGGGCTATTTGCACATTAAGAAGTTTGGAATATATTCAGAGGCTCATGCAGCAACCAATTGAAAGTAGGGAATACCACTCTTGCAGTATGGCAGTAGGGTGGAGGATAAATCTAAGAGGGGGGAGGCTATGGCAGGGAAACTGACACTATTTTGTTACCCAAGTGAGAAACGTGAGGAGGCAGTGAGGGTGGAAAGGGGGAGTTTAATGACTGATGGGATGCAATGGTAAAAGAGAGGGAGATATGTGGGCTTAGGAAACTGGGGAAGACTTGTGAGCATCACCAAGATAGTGGCCATGGGAAGGGGAGGCACAAGTTGGGCTAAGAGAAATGACAGGTTCAGTTCAGTGATGGTAACATATACTTGAAATTCATTAGAGTGTAGGGCAGAAGAGAGTCTGGAGTCCAGCCCCAAGTCTGCACTTCTGCTAAGTGTGTGTAATTCCAAAGCAGGTTGTTCAGAGAACACACATGCAGTAAATAAAGAGTAGTTGATGCTAAAATGTGGATATACATCTCCAGAAGACTCTATAAAGAGAGAAGGAAAGGATATTAAAGATGGAACCAAGAAAACGACAAAAGTTAAAGAACAGGCAAGAGAAGATGAACATTGTAAGGAGAGAATGAAAAGAACCAGCAGCAAGGAAGCTGAGGGAGAAAACATCAAGAAAGGATGCATTAGAATAATTATAACAGCAGTGTTTCTAAAGATTAGGTCTGGAAAGAAAATTCTGAAAATTACTGATTAAATATGGTGACTGAGGGAATTGAGACCCTTAGTGAGACCAGGTACAGTGAACAGATGAAGATCAAAACCAGTTGCAAAGGGTGGAGGACAAGAGGGGACAAAGGGAAGGTTGAGGCACTGAATGTAGACCAAGAATTTTTATTGTGAAGGGAAGAAGAGAGCCAGTGTAGTAACAAGATGGAGACCTAAGAACAATAGACAATCTCTTGCAAGTTTTTAATCAATTCTTGAGTATGCTTAAATACTAGATGGGGGGAAAAGAAAGAGATTGGGGAAGCTAGAAAGAGTAAGAGCAAGAGGCACAGGGACTTAAAAAAAACAGAGTGGAGAGGTGGATATATTGAATTATCATTGTGCCCGGCACCTTAAGTACTAAAAAAAAAAAAAAAAAAAAACTTAATGAATAGATATAATTGTCTAACTCTATGTGGGGATATGATTATCCCCAATTTATGGATCTACGAAATAAGACTGAAAGAGTATAACTCAGATGCCCTAGGCTACACAACAAGCAGGGTTGGAATACAAATACAAGATTTTCCAACAACAAATCACATGTTCTTTTAATTATACCAATTTTCCCAAACTTTGAAAACCTTCCTCTGCTTTTTTGACAAACATGAAAATCTCACCCCCACACTCCCGCTGATCTAATATGTCCCCTCAGTATTAATCACTATAATCTGAATATTTTCACTAGTCAAGAATTTTAATCCCTATATTTGTAATGTAGACCAATCATATTTTTTTATTTCCAAATATAAAATTACAATGCCAACTGGTTTTTTTTCAACCTACACACACACACACATACACACCCTACCTCAGGAGTGCCCTCCTGAAAACCCCTACAACTACACCAAGTTCTCTCCTGTCCCTACCTGTCCTAATGGTGCCTCCTACAGAGAAATGATCCCTGCCATTTGCCACTTTCAGCATCCTCCAATTTGAAAGACTGACAATATTCTATACATAAGTCTACATAATCAAGAAACTTTTTTTTTTTAACAGAAAGCTTTGATCAGAGGTAAGAAGGCTCTTTCCCAGAAAATCAAATGATACAGTAGTAGCGTACTTGTTTCACACTCTCCCTGGTGCTCTCATCTTGATGCCCTTATGATTGAAATTATGTGAATGAGAAGAACTTCACCCATAGGATTCAGGCTGCCATCAGATGCTCACTTCAATGTCATAGAGATTCCAGGGGGAAAGTATTATCTCTGCAGCAACATGATGATTCTCTGTGGTTTCTAAAATTTTGTAGAACACTAACAGTCCTAATTTTCTCTGAAACCAATTCCTTCTATCTGATATGGGCTTTTCTGTAGTCCCTTAATTTTTACAACCTTTAAGAAGGCTCTCTTCAGCCCACATTTACTTCAGTATGTCTTAGCATTGTCAGCATGAATTACTCATTATCCTATTTTCTTAGTCATTCCTTCCATGTATATACAAGTGTGTTAAAAACTGCCTTTAAGAATGAATATTTTCTTTTCACTCTATTACCTTCTCTTTCATTTTGCCCTTCATGACTTTATGACCCAAAAGAGCAAGGTTATTCCTCATCATGTATTGATTTTCTTGCTTTGGTAATTTTGGGTTTTGCCAAAAAAATAATAATAATAAATTTATAAAACCTTGAAATATGTCTCTTACTCCAGGACAAAATGATCCTTTTTTGTTTCTGTAAGGGGATTTGCTGGCTCAAAATCTCAATAGAATTATATGGATTTAAGAGAAAAAGTGGTAACAGCTAATCTTTATATAACTTAAACATATTCTATGAGATCTCTATTGATATTATTAAACAAACACTATTATCCATGACATTGAAAATAAAAGTATTACTTTTCAAAGGAAATTATTTAAAAAGGTCCTACAATAAATTAATCTTAAATCCTAGTTTAATCCTTCTTTTCTGACCTTGAGTTTAATCAACAAATTTAAAAATGCTCACTATGGTCCTGCCCTTAATTTTGCATCTTAAATCTACTCATATTTAGTGGTAATTTTATCTTTATTTACTTCTATACTTCTAAATCAAAGCTACTTTGCTTAAACAATTAGCTTAAAATGCATTAAAAGCGTGATATCATATAGACTTCATTTACTCCCATGGCAACCAAGCTAAAGGATAATTTTCCCCAAGCAGATTTTCTGATGGCTCAAAGGGAAAATGTGGAAGGTATGCTTCAGCCCTCTTCTTTCTTCTCTTAGCTGAGCCATCCATTCTGTGCAGCTGTTCCTTAGAATCTACAGAATGACTTCAGCTCCTGCTGACAAGCACAACAACCCACCACAGAACACAAAATGACACAGTTCCTCCAAAAACTGGCATGACAAAGTGGATAAATATAATTCATTGTTTAATTGGCATGCAAAGGGATTATTTTCTTCAGTGTTAGACCTTGGGATTATGAATATATATTTAGTCTCTACTGGATTCTGAGGCTATGTCAAATCAGAAAGCAGCTTTCAACTTTCAATTTTTTTCTTCTATAGAAGAATATATATGATGCTAGTGGTCTGCATTCTCTTGGTAGACTCAACAACTGATAGGCTCAGTATTGCCTACACAGTGTCTTTTATTCACCAAGACCTGTAAAATAAGGGCGAGCTGGAAGAGACACAAGTTTTCTTGGATCATAGTGAGGACTGGACAAAAATAGTAAATTATTTAATTAATAAATACTCAAGTCAAAAATAAGGCTTTGTATAACACTGATGTTAGCGACCACATAAGTTCAATATGGAAGCCTCCTGTCCATTTTCTTTGTTGTTGTATCCTGAGAGCCAGGAACGTGCTCAGTTGGTTTAGTTGGCTGTCTGTGCAGACAGGGGTGTGGAGACCACGCATGTATGTACTCATGCACGGGATACCTACTGTAATGTGCCAGATCCTCTGTGCTGGGGCACAAGGTTTCTGTCTTCATGCATGTCACATTGACCAGGAGGGATGTGTGAGAAAGAAACTTGAGAGAAACATATGACCTTGCATGGGCTTAATAAATATTTAAATAACAATTTTATTTTAAAACTGTTATTAGAAATCCAATAAGAATACTATTTTCTGGAACTGATTAACAGTTTTTAAAATTTATATTTATCTGTGTTATCTCAGTAAGTAGATGTTAACCATAAGCAGGAATTTGCTTTGAATTTACTCTTTTTGGGACTCAATAAAACTAGCTTTTAAAAAATTAACTTATTTTTAGTATCAAATCACCTTTCCTATGCTCTTAGCTAACTTAAATTGAACAATTTGCAAATGGGCTACTTATTGCAAAATACTGGGTTAAATATAAAGTTACACATACCATTTCGTAGAGTACCTTGACAGTTTATAATAGCAGATTCACTATTACTAATTTTGTGACTGCTTTGTCTCCATGGAATCTGATCTCTAAGGTACTATCCTAAACCAAAAATATTGCACATGTATAAATGATTACACATCTGCAAAATTTTTGCTTTATATCACTAGCAGTTATACAATCCATAATAATTAAATACCAATTTATCTTAATGTTTACACATTCCATCTCCAGCAACAGGTTGTAGAAAAGTGCCTTGAGAAAAATTAATCTCGTTTCAATGAGAAGCAATAAATAGTATTTAGGGCAAATGACTGTTAATGACTTCTGTATGAGTATTAATCTAAAGCAGATAGATGTTTTGCATGTTGAATAAGATATAAAATCAAGATGGCCATTAAAAACAGCAGTAATGGCATTTTCCAGTAAGAGCATTTACTGATACCCTCTGACTGGATTCCAATTCATGAGATCACAGCCAAAATTGCCAAGCTCTCTTGTAGTTCCAATTGGCATATTTCTCCACTTTTTGCTGAAAGGACATGGTGTCCCATTTTTAATAGTTCACTAGATTTCCCAAAGGCAATATGTTGGAGTGAGCCTGAAGATTTTAGTTACGTATAAACATGTGGCTATAAAAATTACTTTTCCTTCCCAAATCTTAGCGCACATATGCGTGCGCACAACACACACACACACTTTTAAGAAAGTTAGCAATGCACCAATTATTTGATTCATTCACACAAAAAATGTTGAGTTCCTAGTAGGTACCAAGCACTGTGCTAATAAATAATAATAAATTTGGTCAGTGTCCAACTGTCTGGATCTACAATGAGAGAAAAAGCATAAAGTAGGGAGTCTTTATGACTTTTATAGTGGTTCTTTCACTTTAACTACATTACTGAAAATCTGTTTCCTTCATTTATGAAATGAAGATGTTGGATTTTATAGTCATTTTACAAATTGCTCCCCTAGGACCTGATTCTGGGAAGATTCTTTGGTGCTCCCTCAAAAAGCACCTCAAACTAAGAACTGTGCAAGGCCACCCTCTGCCCCTGATTCCTTTGATAGAGCTCTCTAAACTGTATGGTTTACGTTTTTGAGCTGCCAGTTAAATTTTTATTTGAAGGGAGTTTCAAGGCCAAGAACCAATTTGTAAGTCACTAGGCTAGACAGTCTTTTAAGTTCTCTTGCAGTTTCATCACTCAACGAGTCTAGGAAATATTGTTTTACTCTGGTTTTATAATTTTGAAGTAATTACGTTTAGAAGTGTACTGATCTGTTACTAATCATTGGTAATAAAATCTACCAAGTCACATTGCACTTTGAATCTTTCCTTCCACTTACCAGCTATGTGATATTGGGCAAGTTTGTTCCTACGTCAGTCTTCTCTTTTATAAGAGGAGATAAGAGTAAACTCTACATCACTAGGGTACAATTCATTATTGTTTGGAAATTTCTTGATTTGGTATTGGACACATAGTAAGTCACAGAATCAATCCCAGAGTCCACTGCTTCCTGGATGTTAGAAGCTGAATTATTCCTCACAATGCAGGATATCTGCTACACAAGTAAAAAGTTGTGTGATTCACCAATTGTTTTCATTTTCATACTGATGGAATTTTCCTTTGAGACACTTGATACTTTATAAAGCTGAGTGGAAACATTTGTAGAACAGTTATTTGAAACAGATAGGTGAAACTGTATTACTTTTAATTACTCTTTTTATTTTAGAAAAGAAATGATAAAGTAGATATAAATTAAATGGCTTCTCAGAAATCAGTAAGTAACCAGCTTTAGACCCAGAAATCAAGTCAAAGACTACATTCCATGAAAATAATATCATAACTACATGAGTCAATAAAATGTTATATTTAGATTCCACAGAATGAATTCTAGTTGAATGTCAAAGAGTTCTCAATATTCTGAGTTTTGTATATAACACAGTTATTGTGACATTTTGTAAGGCCCACAAACAGTTGAGAGTCTTTCCTGATTTATTACAAAATCAAGCAAATATTATTTTACCTGATGAGTTTTAACAAACAAATCTAGAATAAACAGCTTTGTGAAAGCCTTCAGATCTGTAAACAAGTTAAAGCAGTGGAAAATAAGGACATTCCAAGAACTTATATATAAGTAAAGGATAGGAAAACATACCGAATTTCTCTCTTTTTTGTAACCAGTTAAAAATATTCATTTATTGTCAATGCTGGTTCATATAGCTTATGATTCTATTCAGGAAAAAAAAAAAAAACAACTCCCATTTTTTCCTCCCCAAATAAGAAATTAGCTATTTCTCCCTTTGGTAAAGATTGGACACAGAGTAAGTCACAGAATCAGTCACAAAAGTTATAAAAAGAAGATCTCTACTAGGGAAGCAATAACTAAAATAATGAGCATTTTTCTAAGAAGGAAGATAGGGACAATTAGGAAGTTGAACACGGACTGGAGCCAGGCCAAAACAAAAAAAAAATTTTTTTTGAAAATATTTTTACCCCTGTCCTAAAAATTTCTTCCAGCTCTATGAATGGAAAGAAGGAATTCTTTGGAAGATTTAAGTGCCTGTCAGAGGAGTACAAGAAAAACACATCTCCAATGTGAGCACTGCTTGTAGAGTACTTGTCTGGGAAGTAGGTCCAACTCTTATTAGTGAACAGGGCCAGGAAACCCTCATGGACCTCAAGGAGGATGGGATTGCAAGTGTAGCAACTCAGGAGCTCTTGAAGCAACCATATGAGACACCCTATTTCTTCCAGAAGTGAGAGGCTATACCATTTCCAGGGGTTTCTCTATCTTAATGGATTAGGCCAATGTTTTAGTCCCGCCATCATATGCAAGCCAGCTACAGGGCCTGGCATTGAAGTGATGCTCTGCAGATTTCTTAAGCAGCAAACAATTTTTTCAGGTGCAGCATAGATTTTCTTGGGGGGCCAAAGAGTCAATCAGAGACTCACCATACCCAGGAAAAAAGAAATCCCTGTTTTGAGACATTGTAGGAAAGTAGAAGACTGAGCCATAAATATTAGTGGGCCCATTAATTTTTACTGTCCCTTTGCTAGCCTAGTGCCTGGAAAAATTATTCATTAAAGATTGTATGTTTCATTTCATTTGAACCTCATGATATCACTGTGGGGGAGATAGGATAAGAAATATTAATTCGGTTTTACTAAGGAGGAAATAACACTAAAAGTTCTATGTCTCAGTGGTTAAGGCACAGGGAACAGAATTTTTCAAACCATAATTCTCTCACCAGAATCTTGACCCCTTCACATTAAACTGTTAAAATTCCCATTTTGGGATCATGCGTATGAGATACTAAATGTACATAATTTTAGTCATATTTTCAAGTTATAATCATCCTAAATATGAAAATGATATGCATAAAATAATTTTAATACCTAAATATAGGGGATTTCTATATATAACAGCTTTCTTGTTATAATTATAGGTATGTGAGAAAATTAAAAAAGATGGAAATCAGTGGGGTTCTTACGTAATATTAAAATTTAGACATTCTACCCAATTTCTATGCATTTTAGACCTTCTATTTAATGCCAAACATATTTTATTTTAGAGGTCAATTTTGTTATTGCCATTACTTTTTGCTTAAATTGTATGTTTTACCCCAGATCTATAGGGAAACAATATCATTGCTCTGTGGGTACCTGTTGCAGCAAGTGTGCTCACTCCACACCTATACTGTTTTGTGATATCTCTTGGTTCCTGCCCCCCCCTTTTTTTTCTTCAGCATGGGTGATTTGCCCTCTCCACCCTCTAGGTTATATATGGTTGACTGCCCTTGATGCAAGACCAAGTCAGCTGAGATTAGTCACTCAGAAAAAAATCAGTGTTGTCTTGGGCAATAGATTCAGCAAATATTTAAGGGTTTATTATGTGCCAGTTGCTTTCCCTGAGGTTATCACAACAAACTGAGGTAAATACCATTACTCCTGCAACTCTGAAAGTTTTAAGGACTTGCTCAAGGTCATGGACCTAGTTATTGCTGGGATTCAAGTCAAGCTTTGGATTTTGAATTCATTTCTCTTTTCCCTATACCAACAACACAACCTGGCTAAAATCTCAGGGTATGAATGAACATTTGGTAAGTCAACAGGAGCAAAAAGTATAATAATTGAAGGTCATGCTGCACAATTAGAAATTGGAAGATATAAATCTTGAGTATGATACTAA
Organism: Ailuropoda melanoleuca; assembly: GCF_002007445.2. Taxonomy (NCBI): domain Eukaryota; kingdom Metazoa; phylum Chordata; class Mammalia; order Carnivora; family Ursidae; genus Ailuropoda; species Ailuropoda melanoleuca. The sequence continues at coordinate 149,555,347 of NC_048219.1, forward strand.
CTGGCAAATCTAGACTCTTCAGTTTCTAATTAATTTAGTGATGCATAGATATTATGCTCACCTATAGCACCAAATGTGACTGAAAGGTATATGTGTGCCCTTATCTTACACTATATACACAAATTAACTCCAAATGGTTCAAGATCTAATGGAAGAACTAACACTATGAATCTCTTAGAAGAAAATATAAATAAAACCTCCATGCCATTGGATTTTGCAATAATTTCTTAGATATGATACCAAAGTATAGGCAACAAAAGAAAAAAATAGGAAAATTTGACTTTGTCAAAATTAAAAATTTTGTACATTGAAGGACACTATCAACAGTGAAAAGGCAACTCATGGGAGTTGGGAGAAATGGGAGAAATATTTGCAAATCTTATATCTGATAACAGATTAATATCCAGAATATATAAAGAACTTCTACAGCTTCACAACAGCAATAAAAAACCAAAAAAAAAAAATTAAAAAATAAGCAAAGGTCTTGAATAGACAACTCTCCAAAGAGGATATGCAAATGGCCAATTACATATTAAAAGATACTCAACATAACTATCATTAGGAAAATGCAAATCAAAACCACGAGATATTAATAGACACCCTTTAAGATGATTAGTATAAAAAAAGAGAAACAGAAAAACATGCTGGCAAGGGTATGGAGAAGTTGGGACCCCTGTGCTCTGCTGATGTGAGTGTAAAATAGTGTAGTCACCAGGGAAGACAGTGTGGTAATGCCTCAAAAAAAATTAAACATAGAATTACCATATGACCCAGCAATTCTACATCTGGGTAAATACCCAAAAGGATTGAAAGCAAGAACTCAAACAAATATTTGTATACTAGTATTTATAGAACCATTATTCACAATAGCCAAAAGGTAGAAGCAATCCAAATGTCCACTGAAGGATGAGTGGATAAACAAAATGTGGCACATGCTTACAATGGAATATTATTTAGCTTTAAAAGAAGAGAAATTCCAGTATGTAATACAGCATGAATGAACCTTGAAAATATTATGCTAAGTGACATAAACTAAATGCAAAAAGACAAATAGTATATGATTCCACTTATATGAGATACCTAGAAAAGTCAAATTCATAGAAACAGAAAGTATAGTAGTTACCAGGGAATAAGTAGCTGTTGCTCTATGGGTACAGGGCTTTAGTTTGAGATGACAAAAACTTTCTGGAAGTGGAATAGTGGTGATGGTTACATAACAATGTGAATGTCATTAATGCCATGAAACTGTCCACGGTAAATGGTTAAAATGGTAAAGTTTATGTTATGGGTATTATACCACAATTGAAAAAATAATAATATCCCTGCACTTACATAAGAAAGGTGAGTAAGCAGTCCTTTTAAAAAAATAAGTATATGTGTAGATTGAGGTCAGATATTAGAGAAGGCACACAACGTACATTTCTCTGAATATTGACAATGCAGCTTTTTCCATTTATTCAACATTGAAAAGCATGTTAAGGTTTTCATCCACTTATTCATAAGATAAGCAAGTCATGGTTCCTTTGCTCAAAAAGTTTACAGACTATTTTGAATAAACATTATGTCACACACAAACCTGTGATGCCAAGTCAGTTTGTCATCTCTCATTCATTCAAGAAATAATTATTGAATGTTTAGCACATGCCAGGAATTAGTCTAGGCTCTGAGGACACTGTGGTGTATTAAAGCTCCTGTTGTAATACAGCTGACATTGCTTTGAGGGGAGACAGACAATAAACAAGTGAGTAAATATGTAATGTTGGATGGTGATCGATTCTGGACAAAAAATAAAGCAGTGTAAGGAGTAGATGGAGTGACTGGGTTGTTGGTAGCAGAGTGAGGGATATTGGTAAAAAATGGCCAGTGGCCTTTCCAAAAAAGAATGGTAAATTGATGGTGCAGCAGAGAACTGAATGAAAGGAAAAGCAAACAATGTGGATTTATGCAGGAGAAGCAATCCAGGCAGAGGAAAACTGAATTGCAGAAGCCCTGAGATAAGGATATGCTTGGGTGTTCAAGAAGGAGTACAGGGGTGCCTGGGTGGCACAGTGGTTAAGCATCTGCCTTCGGCTCAGGGCGTGATCCTGGCGTTGTGGGATCGAGCCCCACATCAGGCTCCCGCTATGAGCCTGCTTCTTCCTCTCCCACTCCCCCTGCTTGTGTTCCCTCTCTTGCTGGCTGTCTCTATCTCTGTCAAATAAATAAATAAAATCTTTAAAAAAAATTCTAAAAAAAAAATCTTAAAAAAAAAAAGGAGTATGGAGGTCAGTATAAATGGAGCAAAGGGTTTTTTGTTTCTTTGTTTTTGTTTTTAAAGAAATACTCCAAATTTTAAAGGTAGGAAGATGAGAAAGAATCAACAAAGGTCATTGAGATGCAGTGTTCAATGAGACGGGGCAGAACCAAGTGAAGAAATTACCTCCAGAAGGAGAGATCGCTTAGTTATCTCAAATGCTGCTGATAGTTTCCATAAGCAGACTGAGACACGACCACTGGGTGCAGCAACATGAGGTCACTGAAGGCTGACAAGAACTGTTGTAGTGGAGATGTGGTTGGGGGGAAGCCTGATTTAAATGAATTTAAGAAATGTGGAAGAAGAGGAAGTAAGTAGAGAAAGCACATACAGATAACACATTAGGACTTTGCTCTAAATGATAAGAAGAATGAGGAGAACACTGGAGAGAAATGCAGGTTAAGGTTTTTGTCTCAATGAAAAAAAAAGCATGTTTTTATGCTGAAAGTATTGATCTAATAGGACAAATTGATGTGGTGGAGACAGGAAGCAATGGCTAAAGTCTTTGAGAAGGTAAGAAAGGATGTGATTAGGGCACAAGTAGAAGTGATGGGTGTAACAGGTGGGGTTCTCTACAGTTTCAGGAATGAAGGCAGAACATGTAAACATGAGTGAAGTTAGCTGGGTAAATGCGCCACAAATGTACGTTTTCTTCTGATATCTTTTATTTTCTCAGTGAAATAGAAAACAAAGTCACCAAGACTCCATCTGAGAGTGAGGGGACAGGTTATGATATGAGAGGACAGACCAAGGTGTGAAACTGTTGTATTTGAGTCTAAAGCAGTAAGGAAATAGTACAGCTGAAGGCAGCATATTAAGGGATTATTTGAGGTTTGTGGGCATGAATTTACACAAAATATTCAGCATGGCTGTGTTTTTACTCAGCCACATTGCCCAAGTGGTGGTGCAAATAGTTTGAGAGTTGAATCGAACAATGGTGGGGTTTTGCTGGAAGAATGTAATGGAAACAAGGACATTGAGAGTGTAAGAAATGTCTTAATGCACAATGGATTATTAAATAAATGAGCTGTGTGGGGAGAGAAGTAAGGACACAGTTCAGGGACAAGGACCAGTAAAAAGGTTGTAGGATTAATGGCTAGTAGGTTCCATACGGATAAAGAATTTTGGGAGTTGGGACACTAGAGGGAATAAACTGGAAAGACAGGAGATAGTAGTTAGACTGAAGTGCTAGAAACTATGATTGTAGAAGGGGTACTTTCTTGGGCCTCGCTATGACCACAGGAACAGGTGATTGAGGGAGTGGGGAGAACAGAAGAGGGTCAAAGAACTGAGATTCCAGAATTCTTTGTGGAATCACTATGAAACATGAATCTCCCTAAATCTTTGCACTTGTAGGCTGTTGCACTCACTGTTCATCTGTCTGAGGCATTTTCTCACCATATATTCATAAAATTCAGCCTCTTATCGCTTCAGATTTCCCCTAAAATATCTCCTTATAAATAGGGCTTCCTACTCCCCAGCTACAACAGCACCACCACCCCTCTAAGGGCTACTCCTACCTCTTTACTCCAATTTGGTTTTCTTCATACCACTTATCTCCACCAGACATGTTTTCTGTCCATTCATTTACATGTTTATTACCTTTTTAGACAAACTCTCCAATGCAAGTGCCATATGAGCAGAAATTCTGCCTGTCTTGTTTAGTAGCAATTGTCGTATTCTCAGCAATTAAAACGGTGTCTGACATACAGTAACCACTTAATAAATACGAATTGTTGAAAGAGTCTCAAATGATCACCAGTTATCTCTTAGGTAATAGCACTGAAGAAATTATTAAAGAGCAAACGATTTCAGAAGGGCTACTGGCCTATTTCTTTCTCATGTCTTATTTTATCACCCTGCCCCGTCTCCAACTCTCCCTGCTCTTCCTCTGATCCCTAAATGTTAAGTAAAAACACTCTTAGATGGCCCCTCTCCACAAGCCCATCTCTCAGCACTGCTTTCTCTCCAGCTGCAGCCCCTTCACACCGAACTGGGAAGACATTCACTCTCGACGCACCTCCCCCTCCTGCCCTCCTACCTCAAAATCTGCTGCAACCCCACTTCCACCTCAACAGCTCTAGGATGAAGTCCCTCAAAAGGTCAGTGATGACTTCATTGCTAGACAAAATGACATGGCTAGTCCTCAAAATATAAAAAGTTAAGTTTGGGCTTGTCGGCCAGTTTCTTGGATCCTCTAGCATCACTCTCAGTGCTACTCTAGCCCCTAATCGATTTAACACTCTCCTTTTTATCCCTCAGTATCCTTGTCGGATAGCCCCTTCCCCTGCTGCACGGGGTCCCGCCCTTGGCCATCTCACTCAGGGCACTCTTCCTGGAGGTCCCATTTACTCTCAGGACTTGCCTGGGTGCTGTATGTGGCTGGTCTCCAGACTTCTGTTCTACTTTGCCTCTTGAATTCGTCACCTTTTTACCTGCTTGCTTAACATCCTTAAGAAGACTGTGACTTCTTTGCAGCTTATCAATTTATTTTGTATCCTCACTGCTTTCTTCAAGGATGAGCACATGGAGGCACAGAGAGGCTTAGTAACTTAGCTGAGATCATGCATTTATGCTGCAGCCAATCAGAAGCATCACGGTTTAGGATTTGAATCTTGGGACTGAGTAAATTACTTACCTGTTCTGTGCCTTGTTCTCTCATTTACAAAAGGGGATTAAAAAAAATAGTCCCTTTGTCACAAGATGGCTGTGAGAACTGAAATGAAATAAAAGTATAAAGTACTTAGAAGAGTACGTAGTAAATAGTAAGTATATGTTAGGTGTTATTTTCCTTACCTAGGGCCAGAATCTGTTCCCTTTGCATTATATGCTATAGTGTAAGGACCAAGACCTCCAAAGCAGGGAAAGATAGAAAGATTGTGAACTTCTACATGAAAAAAAAAATCCAAAAGAAAAAATACAGTAGTACACTGTATGGAAAGAAAGAAAATCAAAAGTTAAAGAGTTTCACAGTTAATTTCACTTAAATAGTATTTGAGATATATTTAGTTCATCACATCGTAACACTGAGTTACATTAAATTTACCATCGAAATGGAAGAGTGTACATGGAATCTCTGACAGAATAATGAATAATTCTGTCATTTTCAAAGTCATAAAATTATTAATAACCTGAAGCTTTTGGTAAATAACATGTCATTTTATCTCCTCAACTGTAAAAATTAGCTTTTAGACCTAGAAATTAGCTTTCACCAGTGTTTCCACTTTTTAAAATAAGACAACAGGCCCAAAATAGAGTCCTGTATGCTAAACCCACATCACCAAACTGACAGTTAATTACAGTTCCCACTGCTCCCAGAAATGGAATCTTAAACCAGTCAATCAGGAATCACCTGATCAGCGCCCATAAAGTAGTCTCATAGACCCACACCAGCCCTTAAGAGAAAGTGACTTTTCTACACCCAATCTGCTTTTTGCTGGTAGAACATCCTCTGGAATATAAGAGGAAAAGTAGAGCACAGATTCTGGAGGCGAGCCACACACAGCACCCGGGGAGGCCCTGAGAGTCAATGGGACCTCGGGAAAAGCACACCCTGAGTGAGATTACCAATGTCAGGACCCTATGGGGGGGGGAGGGGCTTCCAACCTGGTACTGATGAATGAAAAGCAGAGTATGGGAGAGAGTGATGCTAGAGGAGCCAAGAAACAAAACCAAATAGAAGCTTATCAAAGTGAGCTCCTGATTTCCTTTCCCCAAACATGGTCAATATGTTTTCATTCCTAATCTTAACAGGCCACCTATTCTAATTATTATTACAGGATAGAGTTTTGTCAAACTGACTAAATGCATTGTTGCTTCCTTTTGGACAAAAAGCAGGATGATCCATTTCAGTATGCTAAATATACATACAGCTTTTCTTCCTTGAAGAAAATAAAGCATGATAACCTATGATATCTATGGTAAAATATCAGACACCAAAGTCTTCCTCATCAATTTGGGTCCTCAAAGAGTTACCTGCCATTTGAAGTTCTAGAGCCTTTTTGTCTGTATCATATTTGAGTCTCAGTAATAATATCTGTCCTTCTGGATCCCCCATTTTGTTATGTCCTCAACAGTGCCTACCCAATGTCAGCACAGTGTGGATGGGTTGAAGTATTCTAATACCATCGTTTTAGAAGCAAGACTGCAGACAGGAGATAGTCATTCAAAGATATGACATCTGGATCTACTGGGTTCACTCTCTTTTGGTCTAGAATGGGGCAAGGGTAGAAGTGAGGGTACTCCAGCCAGAAACACCTGCTCTTGAACTCTTGACTCTACCACCCAGCGTTTAATGCGGGGTTACATGGGCCTGTCATGGTGTCAGTTTCCTCATCTGTAAAACAGGGAAGATACCACTCCACTTATAAGCATCTGAGGAATTAAGGAAATGAACATGAAAAATGCTTTTAATCAATGTTAGTTCACTTGAACTAATATGAGAGAGTACCTTTTTTGGTGGTTTACCACTTAGAACGTTAACTAGCATAAGCACCTGTGCAATCAAAACCACCTTGCTCATCACAGCAGTCCCTGTCACCATCCTACCTTTCTGCCAAGTGCATGGGTTTCTTTGTTACCAGGAGGCAAGGGTCTGAGATGACAGGCAGGCGAGTCATCTGTTTGTTCTTGCATGACTGCACCAATGGCAGTAAACAACATTTCAGTGGTAGTCAGACTGCATTTAATGCACTGTTTGAAACTCTTAACTTTGTTTTTATTTGATGCTTCTTAGGGTCCTGCTGAAAAACATAAATTTTTGTTAAAGTCTTCCTCATGGATTTGTGCTGAAGACATTATTATTCTCCATATGTCTAAGAAAGAATAACTGCTTTCACCTTAAAGGCGTATTTCCTTTTCTTTGAATCATTAGACAAAAGAAACCTTTATAGGGTGTAGGACTGAGGCCTTCTTTGGTAAAACTAAAGGAAACACAAGAAACAGCCTTTCCCACTTGCCTAATAGATTGTGAAATCTTTCAGTGTCGTTTGTATTTCTCAAAGAAGCACTTATCTTACCACGCTCCATTTCATATTATCTTTTTATTTCTTAAGTCACCTGAGGAAAGATTTAGTATAAACTAGATGTTTTTATCCGTAAAATATCCTTGAATTTCCATTTTATAAATGAAAACATGGCAGTAAAAAAAAAATCTAGTCCTTAAAAAACACTTTTAAAAGAGTGATCAAACACAATCTAGATTCATTAAAATTAAGTTTATTTAATTTGAATAAGATGTTTTCATTAATAATATGTAATAGTGCATAATCATTAGAATGTAATTGTTTTGAAAAGCGACTCAATCCAATTTTGGGGGTCAAAATGCTCACATAAAAATACCCTCAAGTTCTACAAACTCTGTTCAGCCTAGGAGAATCTTGTACATTTCTAAATTTTGAACAATAAGAAATTATAAGGCAAGAGCTGATCACTCTTTCAGGGAAAAGTAAATATTCTACTTCTATCTATGAGAAAGGTTCACAAAACAGTTGAATCATAATCACTGTAGAACTTTTTAATAGTATGAACGCTCTATGAGATTTTGATTGAGCTGGTCTACAACATGTGGGTTTCATAACACACTTCACAATGAAATTATGCTTATGTGCTTTTTTTTTTAAAGATTTTATTTATTTATTTGACAGAGAGAGACAGCCAGCAAGAGAAGGAACACAAGCAGGGGGAGTGGGAGAGGAAGAAGCAGGCTCCCAGCAGAGGAGTCTGATTCGGGACTCGATCCCAGAACTCCGGGATCACGCCCTGAGCCAAAGGCAGATGCTTAACGACTGCGCCACCCAGGCGCTCCTATTATGCTTATGTTTTATGAATGAAGGAAAGGTGCTTTATTTTCTAAAGTCCTAAACTGAATTTGCTTGAGGTAGAGAGGGTGATAACCATATATTCATTATCCTACCTCATTGTAGAGATATAATCCTGTCATCAAGTGACCCTGATAAAGCAAACTCCTATTTTTAGTTTGGGCGTAGATCACTTAGATTATGCTATAAAATGCAAGTTTTACTGAAGAACAATTCATGGGAGTTGTTGAATTATAATAAGGTCAATGTAAATAGCAAAATGAAATATATACAGTCTGTAGGATTTACAGAACTGTCAAAAAAGTTTCAAAATAAGCAAATGGATGCTCTTAAGGCCATTTGTAAAATATGCAACTTATGTTTCCATTTGCTTTCAGGCAAATTACATCAGATTTAAATGTTATTCTTCAGAAAGCCTGTCCAATAAAATGTCCCACCATAATTTCTGCACGGCTAATGTCTGCTCTCAACAATGAAGGCTAGTTTTCTGTCAAAACTTTTAGAGAGTCTCCAAAAGGAATTAATTCTGATGAACAAAATGTCTGAAACCTATTTTGGTCCCCTACTCCCCCTTTTTCTTTTGACCATTAATCTAAGCCAAAAGCTCCTTGTCTTATAAAACTCTATATAAAATACCTCTTGTAAAAGAGAAGAAAATGGAAACTTTGAAGTTAAAAACAGAATACAAAAAAAAGGAAAAGAAACAAACAAAGAAAACAAGCAACTCCTTAACTAGATCTATCATCTTTAGATGTTCAAGCAGGAAAAGTGGTTAAGGAAGTTTACCCTGAAAATTGTATGGTTATGTTATCATATCATTAAAATAGCTAGATTGTCAGGGACAATAGCTAGCTTTTCTATGCCCCTGATATTAAAATAGGAGGAAATTAACTAAAATCTGGGTACTAGAAATAACTTATTGATGACGAATATTTTCAAATGTCAAGTGGATTAATTGAAGAAAATTGTTTGTTTACTTCTAGTTTAGATATCTTTTGGAATAGCACAAAGATTATATTTCCTTGAAGCAGGAATAACACATAGTAGCCAAGTGGACTTTCCTTTAAGAAAAAGGGCATAAACACATTCATGTTCTCCAAGGTTTTTTTGGTTTTTGTTTTGTTTTGTTTTTTGGGGGGGGTAAGAATCACAAGAGAAAATAATGTTTTAAATAAAGTTTTCAAAAGATGAATTTTCTCAGGGTGCCTGGGTGGCTTAGTTGGTTAAGCGGTCAACTCTTGATTTTGGCTTAGGTCATGATCTCAGGGTCCTGGGATCGAACCCCACTGCTGTGTTCTGTGCTCAGTAAGGAGTCTGATTGAGGATTCTCTCTCTCCCTCTCCCCTCACGTGAGGGCTCTCTCTTTCTAAAATAAATAAATAAGTCTTAAAAGAGACAAGTTTCTCTCTCTTAACATCCTAAAATACCTCTTAAATGTACACCAAATGTTACCATAAAAGGTTAACAAGTATCCAAAATGAAGTCAGTAACTCACTTTTCAACAAGAGCAGGCTCATCTCATACCCCCTGGCATACAAATTATTAAATTTTTGAAATATAAATACATGTATCATCTGATGAAACTATACCCCTATTTTATATAATCTAATTCAAATTTCTGGCTTAAAAGATACAGAATATTTGTGACTGTAACTCTTGCATATGTCTGTCTTTTAATGACATCTTTGTTGATGTTCTTATTTCTATTTATCAGTGTGGACTCATGAGAGAACTCTACAATATACCTTCTAGTTCCCCTCCCTGGAGATTCAGCAGCTCCAGAAACTCCATCCTGACCTAGTCAGATATTTCAATATATAAGTATGAGAGTACCTTTATCTTAGCCATTATGTAAACATAGCATAAGTCCTTACTTATAAAATCTTTTGTAATCACTGAATGAGCAACTAATAGGAAGAAAGTTGTTCTTATCTTAGTGTTTTATTGTGTTTATATCGACATTTTCTTTGAAGAAACTCAAAATTTGGTATATTCTTTTCTTTAGTTTTCTGCTATATATTAGCAGAATTTGCTGACGATGCTGGGAATTGCTCACATTTGTTGATGAGAATCTGGGGTTTAACATTTGCTTTATAGCTGTTAAATAAGCTTTTATGATTTGGCTGAGAACATTTCCCTTCTTTCTTATCACACCTGAACCAAACTTGGTAGCCAAATTAGGAACTTTTTTCAAAGATTCAGAAGTGAAAAATATCACTTAAACACTGAGTAGAATTATGCCGAATTTTCGTTTAAAATATATGATAATCATCACTGAAATGGAATAATATGAAATAATTTAGTGTGGAACACACTTGCGTTAGTATAAAATCAATAGACTCTTTAGTACTTATAGAGACTCCAGTGTGTTGTACTGAGGAGGCACTGAATGGAAAATGACGCTTTCCCTGTTCTTTAGAATCTTACACAGGATAAGGTGAGTATATATTATATGTATGTGTACATATATGCATATGTTTATGCATATACACATGCAAATTTCACATTAAGAGTGAACACAATTATTTTTTTATAATTAGACTATGGGACCGACACACTGTTTTATACACAAATAAACCCTAAATCTTCACTAGTTGATCACCTGAATGTTCTGTGTGAACCAATTTATCTACTTAGAGTGTGCATAAATGAATATACAATGTCATTGCCTACAAGAATATGTGAGGTATAGTCACAGCTCAAACTGTGTTATCTTGGTATTTTGGTGGTCATTTAACAACAAAGTGGTAGCTCTAACTCCTGACCATACATTATAAATTAGAGTTAATACTTACCTTACTTATTCCCTGGCCAACTTCCAATCCTGACTGATATAAACAATTTACTTAAAGTATAATCTCTCTCCGTCTTAATTCTCAGCCTTGCATCCAGTACAATCCAATCATTACAACCAACCCTGCTCTCTTTGGCACCCAGACTGGCATACCAGATTGGTTAACTGTAGCCAATGAACACTTAGTGTCCATGATATTTTCTTTATCTTTCAATAATAGTTTGCAAGTATATTTTGATTCTGAATTATCAAGTACACCTTAAACCTCAGGGACCAGGACTGAAACATTTGACTTTCTATTTTCCATAGCAATTATTAGAATGTCCTACCTGTTAAAGACATTTTATTTTGAACGCATGATCACATTTGAGTGAATGGAAAGACAGTGGGGGAAGGAATTCAGAAATGGGCTATGAAACTACTGGTGGAGGAGGGAGAGCAGGACAGAAATCTCTCCTGGACCTAACATTTGGCTGTACACAATAAACAGAATATAAGCATTACAATAGGGAGTAAAGTTCTCTATACACTTAAAACATTCTCTTTAGTATGTTAGTGAATAAAGCTATAACTGTGAATAAAATAATGGCAGTTCATCACTTCTTTCTATAATGGAGGACTGGGTAATTGAGAACACTGCTTCTGAAGGGAATTTTAAAACCTTTCCAAAAATCAATATAGATATAATGAGATAGTAAAATATATATATAGGATCAAGATCTGGGAGATGATGGGAATCTAGAAATGCAGGCTCATTTTCATAAAATACCCCTTTTTGGTGTGCCTGTGTGCACAATCAATTTTAAGTGTTTGGCTCTTGACTTCAGCTCAGGTCATGATCTCAGGGTTGTGAGATTGAGCTCTACATCGGGCTCCATGCCGAGTGTGGAGCCAGCTTAAGATTCTCTCCCTCTCCCCCTTCCCCTCCCCTGCTTGTGTACTCTCTTTCTCTCTAAAATAAAAAATAAAATAAAATAAAATACTACTTTTACTCCAGAAGCTGATATTTAAAAGGTAGCTAAGAAGTTGAACTTCACATGGGTAAGGATGCAAAGGTTTGAATTTAGGGACTATTATGGCTGAGGTCCTGGTAAGTCATCATGATCATCTTCACCAAATTTCTGCTTGGATTCTGAAAGGGCTTCATTCTAGAAGTAATAGTTACTGAATTGTACACAGCTTTGAGTTATCTAGGTGGCCTAGATAAACTTAAACTATAAACTTACTTAAGACAATTGCTAGAAATTCAGAAGCATGGCAAACACAATTTAAAATACTTTTTGGAGGAAAATAAAATAAGCCTAAGTCTCAAATTATTTCCAAATTAATTTTCAAATTCTTTGTTTAGCAGATAATTCAACCAATACACAAGGATACAAGACCTCATGAGCGAAAACTAGCACCAACAACAAAAACAGAACCATAGAGACTCCAGATACTGGAATTAGCAAACACACTACAAAACAACCAAGTAGATAAATACCAAATTGAAAATAACATCAGGAAGCTATGTCACATGCAAGATTTTTAAAATTATTAAATAGAAATTCTAGAAGTGAAAAAGTACAATATTCATAATTAAGAAATCAGTAGGTTGGTTTTTTTTTTTAAGATTTTATTTATTTACGTGACAGACAGCCAGTGAGAGAGAGAACACAGCAGGGGAGTGGGAGGGGAAGAAGCAGGCTCCCAGCAGAGGAGCCCGATTGGGACTCGATCCGGGAATGCCGGGATCACGCCCTGGGCCGAAGGCAGACACTTAACGACTGAGCTACCCAGGCGCCCCAAGAAATCAGTAGGTTGGTTTAACAGCAGAATGAATGCTATCAAAGGGAGAATGAGTAAATTAGAAGTTAAATCAAAAGACTTTCCAGAATGAAGTAGAGAGAGACAAAAAGAGACAAAAGAGAAGAAACACAGCACAGCGTAAATATCTGACATATTATGTTTAGAGCCCAAGAAGGAGAAGGGGGAGAGAATGGGGTTGAAGGTCATATTTGGGGAGATTATGTCATGATTTAGAGAATAAAAGAGGTTCAAAGATTCAGGAAGAATGAAGAGTATCATGATAGTAAATATATGAATAAACCTAACTGTATAAATAGTAATAATAACATCTTGTGTGATTTATAGTATGTAGAATTAAAATATATTTTAAAAACAAATTAAAAAGGGAATAAATGGAGTTCAAGAAGTCTAATGCCTTGCATTTCTCAGAAGGCTAAAAATATAAATTAATATTAGGTTTTAATATGTCAAGCATGAATGTTATAATTTCTAGGGAATCACTAAAAAGACTGGAAAGGGAATGTATATCTTTCAAACTAATACAAGGATTAAAAAAGTAAAATGATAATGCTGTGTTTAAAAGATGAATTAAAGGAAACATAATAGGTAAAAAAAAAAAAGGCAAGTTGTAGGTTGGCTGATTTAAACCAAAAATATATTAATAATTATACTAAATGTAAATAGACCAAGTAGACTAAAAATTAAATTCTCTTAAAAGAGATACATAGAAAATATAAGTAAACAGAAAGACTAAAAATAAAATAATGGAAAAAGAACTATCATGCAAATATTAACCAAGAAAAAACTGGTTATCACAATTAATATCAGACAAAATGAATTTAAAAGCAAAAATTACTGCTAGAGATACGGAGAAAAACTATACAAATGTAGAAAGTTCAATTCAGAAGTTTTAAAAAATGTGTGCTCTTAATAGTATCACCATAATATATATAAAACAAAGTGACAGAATTACAAACAGGAATAGACAAATCTATAATCTTACTGGGCTAGTTTGGTAGACCTCTCTCGGTAACTGAGAAAATGGAGGCAATAAAAAGTAAATTCACTGAAGACTGGAACAAATCTTTTAACAAATTTGACCCAGTGGGTTTAGACCTTGCACTAAACTGCATCCAACACTGTACATACAACTATGGAACACATATTCTTTTCAAGTTTATGGGAAGCATTTATAAAGTTGACAAAATACTGAATCATAAAGCAATTCTCAAAAAATTTCAAGGACTTTAAAACAGAGTGTATTCCCTGTTCACAATGCAATTATGACAGAAATCAACTAGAAAATCCCCCATATGTTTGGAAATTAAGAAATACATTTGTTATTAATCCATGGATCAAAGAAGATATTATACGAGATATTTTTGAGCTGATTGATAAATGAAATACAACATATCAAAACATTAGATGCAGATAAAATAAAACAAAGAAAATGCATAGCATGAAATGTAGAATTAGGAATGAAGATTAACAATTAATCAGGTAAATATTCCTTTTAAAATATTTAAAAAAGAACAGCAAAGTAGCTATTGTTTTTCTCATATGGCTTATTATTTGAAAGTGAATTTTTAATACAGCAAACGTCTTTATATGATCATAGCATGAGAAACAAAATCAGAAAATATACCCTGGTTTATAAATTAATCTATTTAGTGCCTGTTGTGCAAGGTTATGGGTGGTACTCATTTGGTAAGTTTTTTATTGGATGGATACATAACACTATATCAATTACTTTATGGTATTTCTACATTTTTTTAAATATGAAAGAGTTCTGAAGGTGTTCAGTATAACAGCATAGGCAGTAGACCTAACTACATGATCTTTTGAATTTTATTCTTTCAGAAACTAGTGCAGCATGTTTCTTCTAAGATAGAAAACTAGAAAATTTGTCATTACAGTTGTCCCAACCTTTAAAAATTCTTACTCTTAAAAATTTTTATAGCCTAATTGACAGGCTGGCATTTTACACAGACTTATACCTTCAGACTAAATTGAGATTAAACTGAGTATCAGAGTGGGAGAATTAGTATATTACCACTTATGACTTCTCATTTTTGGGAATTAAAATATTAAATGCCATCTTTGACAAAAATACCTAAAAACTATATTGAGTACATCTCCTGAATTATATTACAACATGTAAGACACAGTAGTCATTTAATCAATGTTTTTGATGGTATCATTGAAATTTAATGAAAACCATTATTTATACTTTGCATCATGCTACAAAAAACATGCATATGAGGAAGCTTTCAGATATGCAATAAAATATTTACAAAGAGAAAAGGGACAAAGCTTAAACAAAACAGGAGGATCAGCATACACAAACATATCGCTTGCTTACTTGTACTATTTTTGGCAACGACTGCAAATTGGCTTCCATCTTCTTAGCTATTGTAACTTAATTATACATAATTTAACTGTCTCCAGACTGCACCACCCTGAATGTATAAATGAAATCACAGTCATATGTATGTCAACATTCTATAGCTTTGGCCTCCCTAAGGAGCCACCTACAGCATCCTAAGCTTCTTTTGGGCATTTCCTCCATCAGTATGTCTGGAAGCTGTAAAGAGATTATCTTCCCAATTCTGACAAGCACTGTTGTATTATTTTCTTCAGGCTCCCCATTGCAGCTCACTTGCTGTTGTTTTGGGCTCTTGACACTCACCTGGATGACTATTCTTCTCATACAACGGCCTCAGTGGCTGAAATGTGGACAAAATTCTTTCCCTAATAAATCCTACAACACAACTGAGTTCAGGATTTAATATTAAACCAAACTCTGCTAAAGACCAAAAAATAACTGAAACAAATTAGTAATTTACAACTAGTGTGTTCATAAGGGAAACTGGTCTATATAGTGATAGAAGCATCCCCAAATCCATACCATTGTATAACAATCACTGAAAGCAGCCTATTTCTGCTCTACTTAAACACCTCCGCTTCCTGCCATGACCTCTGTTTTACAAAGATGTCACCACTTTTGTGATTTTTTCCTGAACAAAGTATTTGGCACCAAAGCTATAATCATGTCTTCACCTTTGCAAGACAAAAAACTACTCGCATTTCTAAAGTAATAGTGTTTGCAACTGTGTGTTGGGTTTTCTTTGTTTTCCTCATTTTCTCTCTCTATCTCTCTCTCTCTCTCTCTCTCACACACACACACACACACACACAAGATCTTAAAAACCTCAGGAAGACATGTATGTTATCCAGAGCCTCTGCAGAAAAAACAGCTTGCTGCAAACATAGGATATAGAAATGAGTACCTCATCCTGAAGTAATCATAGAAAGAACTCCACAGCTTTATATCCGAATTTGGTGATATCTGCCTTTTTCCCTTGGGTTTCTCTTAAGACTGCACTCTCTGCTCTTAGGGTCAACCACATATCCTTTATATGCTGATAGTCCCTGAGCATGGTTTTGGAACTGGGAAGAAGTGACTGCTTTCAAAGAGTCATTACAATGGTCCCCCCTTATCTGAGGGGAATACTTCCAAGACGCCCAGTGGGTGCTTGAAACCAAGAATAGTACCAAACTGCATATATACTTTTCCCCCCATGCATATATACCTGTGATAAAGTTTAATTTATAAAATAGGCACAGTAAGAGATTAACAATAATAATAGCATAATTATAACAACATACTGTAATAAAAGTTAAATAACTGTGGTCTTTCTCAAAATATCTTCCTATACTGTACTCACTCACCCCTCTTCTTATGATGATGTGAGATGATAAAATGCCCATGTGATGAGATGAAGTGAGGTGAATGGTGTAGGCACTGTGATGTAGCATCAGGCTACTTTTGACCTGCTAACAATAAATCAGAAGGAGGATCGTTTGCTTCTAGACTATGGTTGACCACAGGTGACTGACACTATGGAAAGCAAAAATGTGGGCAAGGAGGGAACTACTGTATTTAGGCTGATGACCAACACATTCATATCTTCAGCCTGGACCTCTCTGCTTCATCACCATCTCCACTTGTATATTTAATAGGCACCTCACACTTAATTTGTTAAAAAAATGAACTGCCAATATTTCTCCTCTCGTCCCCACCTCAATTAATAGAGATGTCATTCTTCCAGATGCTCAGCCCACATAGCTTTAAGTATCTTTGGCTTCATCTTTCACTCACAACCCTATACCAAACTGAGTGCTACCACTCTGAACACAATTTCTTGCCTATATTACACTGATAAATACTATCTCTTGCTTTCCTTCTTCCCTTTCCATAAGTTTATTCTGAACAAGGCAACCAGAATGATCCTTTTTGAAAAAGAAGTCAGCACTTGTATTTGTGCGGCGTTATCCCGAACTGAAGTCTCAGCTCAGGCCTCTTTCAATATGACCACACTGACCACAGTTAAAGTCATCACCCATCCCAGCTCTCTCTTTACTCTTTATCTCTGTCTTCTTTGTTTTATTTCCATGGAGTACTCCACCTTCTAATGTACTAAATTAATTTCCTTATGCATCATGTTTATTATTTATCACTGTCTCCTGTAAGCTAACCCTCTGTAAGGAGAAGGATATTTTTCTGCCTCATTCAAGAGTCAAGAACAGTATCTGACAAGCCCACAGCAGAAAATGAAAATATCTCTTAGAGGAAGGAATGTGCTATCATCAGGTTTTTAGATCTATATGTCTATTATAAAAGGATGACAAGCTAAATCATAAAAGTTTGAATTTTCTAAAAACATCAATATCTTTTGCATGTATTCCTTTTAGTCATTAATAACCTAAAAGACTTAACTTTTTAAAATATGATAGAACTAAAACTTCTATGAAAGGTTGAGTAAAGCAGTTGATCAAGATTAGAGCAGAAATCAATGAATTAGAAACCAGGAGTACAGTAGAGCAGATCAACAGAACTAGAAGCTGGTTCTTTGAAAGAATAAATAAAATAGATAAACCACTGGCAAGACGTAACCAAAAGAATAGAGAAAGGACCCAAATTAATAAAATAATGAATGAAAAGGGAGAGGTCACAAGCAACACCAATGAAATAGGAAGGATTATTAGAAACTTTTATCAACAGCTTTATGCCAATAAATTAAGCAATCTGGAAGAGATGGAGGAATTCCTGGAAACCTATAAACTACCAAGACTGAAACAGGAAGAAATTGATTTTTTAAACAGACCAATTAGTTATGAAGAGATTGAAACAGTGATAAAAAACCTTCCAAAAAACAAAACTCCAGGACCGGATGGTTTTCCTGGGGAATTCTACCAAACATTCAAAGAAGAAATAAGACCTATTCTCCTAAAGCTATTTCAAAAAATAGAAACAGAAAGAAAGCTACCAAACTCATTCTATGGGGCCAATATTACCTTGATCCCCAGACCAGGCAAAGATCTCATCAAAAAGGAGAATTACAGACCAATTTCCCTAATGAATATGGACGCCAAAATTCTCAACAAGATCCTGGCTAACAGAATCCAACAGTACATTAAAAGGATTATCCATCATGACCAAGTGGGATTCATCCCTGGGATGCAAGAGTGGTTCAACATTCGCAAATCAATCAGTGTTATAGATTTTATCCAGAAGGAAAAAGCCAAAAATCATATGATTCTCTCAATAGATGCAGAAAAAGCATTTGACAAAATACAGCATCCTTTCCTGATTAAAACCCTTCAGAGTGTAGGGATAGAGGGTACATTACTCAATCTCATAAAAACCATCTATGAAAAGCTTACCGCAAATATCATTCTCAATGGGGAAAAGCTGGAAGCCTTTCCCTTAAGATCAGGAACACGACAAGGATGCCCACTCATGCCACTATTATTCAACATAGTACTAGAAGTCCTTGCAACAGCAATCAGAC